>NC_134400.1:156224224-156418855 GCF_050003625.1 Haematobia irritans
ATCTGAAATCTGAACTAATTTCGACCAAATTTCAAGAAAATCGGATAAGAACTTTAGCCGCTGTGATCATTTGGGTACACTATAAAAGATTTATATTGCTGAAACTTTGACCTCCATTATCACATGACTTACTATATATAGGGCGCTATGTCAAAATCGAAACAAATTTCCACCAAATCTATTTATAAATCTAAGTTGACAATCTGTATATATAGTAGTTGTGGTTATCACATTCACATCATAAAAAACTAAATTGCACAATCAAAGTAAACGTGTTGGTTTTCAATTCCATTTATTTTTATACTTCAAAGCTAATGTATTTTTTTAGCACCAAACTTAGATAATGCTAATTGTTTCGCGAGTCAAATTTATCATTTAGTTTCATTTTCCAAGTCATTGCATTACAAATAAACGGAACATCATTAAAATTGTTATCGTTCACGAGGATCCTTGTGGCATAGATCTCACCATCACTGTTCTTTTCTATATATCCAGTAGACGTTAGTCTCCCGCTTTAAGGTTTATGATTTATACATTTTGAAACTTCTTCCTGCTACACCTTCAGTTGCCCAGCAATTATATTCTGTCTGCAATGAAAAACATGGCATAGGAAAAAAAACACAAAAAACATCAGCATAAACAGCCAAAAGGCTTTAACAAATTGGTCATCATTCATTTTTTATACCAACATTTCTATTGTATCCCAAGGGACGAGGAAATTTAGTTCAACATTCAACATCCTTGTGCCTTATAATCTCAGCGTCGTTGTCATTTTATAGTTTCGGAAGCCTTTACTGTTCTTATATAACCACATTTTTATTTTATGCCAAGTTCCCTGGCAAAGTCACCTGAAAATTGAAATTATATTTAAATAATTATCTTTTGACAAATCTTTTTTTACTTACCTTTTGCCTCGAAATTCAAAAACTACATTATCTTTGGTTTGTTTTGTTTCTCACAATGAATGTATTTTTTTTTATAGTGATGGCATAAGAGGTGGTGCCATCCACGACGTGTGAATATAATGACAGCGATTATCGGCGGGCGACTTTACATTGTATATATAGATAGTTTAGATTTGATTTGATTCGATTTTGAATTTTATCAAAAATAGTTTTATTGGAATACACTGAAAGAAAATTAAAGAAAATTTTGTAGTTTGAAGGAATAACTTGGAGTTAAAAATTGCAAGAATGACGTTAGTGGCATACACTATTAGAAAAAGTTTCGTTATATTGACGAATTGTGTCGTTAAAAGTCGTTTTCTATGTGTGTACGAAGTTCACGATGGACACATTTTTGGTCAAATTTACAAATTTAAAGAAATAATGAACTATTTTGTGAAAAATACGAAATTAGGAAATCTTTATGCTTTATTTAAGTATATTTTTTTCCATTTTTTAGGTTCATTTAACTAACGTAGGCAAAAAATTATTTTAGTAAAGTAAACTTTTCCCAAAGATAATGATTTTATGAACTGAAATAGAGTTAAAATGGCTTTAGTGAAATAGAGAGTTCACTTTTTTTGAGTGCGATAACACAAGTTTACTAACTATTTGTTTTCTCTTTATACATTTATTGATGTGGCTGTATTTATTTTGATCTGCTGAATTCGAAAATAAATAAATAAATATAATAAAACTCTCCTCTCATCAAATTTACATTTTCAATTAAATTTTCATACAAACGATACGAACTTTCACAAATATAAAAACTAACTTGATTTGAATTTGAGTGATTGATTTCAAGAAATCGATCCTTGAAAATTAAAATATTTTAAAAATTTTTGGCTGCTTTTATTACACAATTTAACAAAATAAGTGCATATTGGTTATAGCTAGTTTATTTTAAAGATGAAAGGTCCAGTAACAATTTTGCCAAAGAGACTTATTTTTCGAGATATTAATTGTTGAAATTTTAAATTTGTAAAATTTTTTTAATGGTTGCACTTTTTTTTTAAATTTTATAAAAAAATTCATATTGGGTAACAATAGAGTATTTTTAAAGAGAAAAAGCTAAGTAACAATTTTGCAGCCATGGCTTAATTTTTCAAGATATCGGTCCTTGAAAATGTATATTGTTATATTTTTTAATTGGCTGCATTTTTACAAAATTTAGCAAAACAAGATCGTATTGGGTATAAATAATATATTGTAAAGATAAAATGTTAAGCACAAATTTTATCATAAAGCCCTAGTTTTTTTTTCAAGTAACAATGCTATCAAAAATGCTTAGTTTTCGAGATATCGATCGAAGAAAATTCAATTATTTTAGCACTTTTTCAAAGTATGGCTGCATTTTTCAATACGTTAATACAAGATGTATATTGGGTATATATGGTGTATTCTAAAGAGATAATGTTAAATAAAAAATTTGCCGAAATTGCTTAGTTTTCGAGATATCGATCGTTGAAAATTCACATATTTTACGACTTTTTCGAAAAATGACCGCTTTTTCAAGAAGTTAATACAAAACATTTATATTGGGTATATATGGCGTATTATAAAGAGAAAATGTTAAGTACGCATCGTTGCAAATTAAAGTATTTAATTTTTTTTTTAAATGGGTGCATTTTTTACAAATCTTAAGACAAAACATGCACATTGGGAAAGAATGGCGTATTTGAATGAGAAAATGTTAAGTACAAATTTTGCCTAAAATGCTTAGTTTTTCAGATATCGATTGATGAAAATTCTACTATTTTAGCACCTCTTCAAAATATGGCTGCATTTTTTCGAAAAGATAATACAAAACATGCACATTAAGTATATATGGCGTAATCTAAAGAGAAAATATTAAGTAAAAATTTTGCTGAAATTGCTTAGTTTTCGAGATATCGATAGTTTAAAATTCATATATTTTCCCTGCCAACATTTCTTGAATTTGGGGGCGCTTCTGAGAATCCCCAGTACGTCGAAAACAATCATATACCATATCAAAAACTCGTCGGAAAAGCACCGTCACTATTGAGAAGTTGTATCACGCCAAGTTACTACAAAAAGGTTTCGCATGAGTGCAATTATTAGGTGCCTTTATAGATCAATTTAGAACGACGCCAATAAGAGACCCTCCAAACAATCAGAAAAAGCACATTTTAAGATAGTGGTAAAAGAATCATTGTGGTCGAGTAAAACACGTTTGTTTAGATATTTATTAATTTGATTAATCATTTACAAATTCTTAAAAATATAACATTTATACCACTATCACATCACATTTAACATAATTTTTTGCATTAATTATGATGTAGAGTTACAAGTAGCGAGTTACATGTTGCAGCGTCTATCAGCCAGTGTTTTTATTCGATGGAGGCAGCGTGTCTGTAAAATATTTGAAAAACAATTACTTTATTCCATTTGGAAAATCAAAAATTGTTCACCAATATACCTTTCACAATTTTAAGCGTAAAATCTATGTTTTCAGAACTTTATTTTCGTTTTTATCTAAATAAAATATAACAAGCTGGTTGCGCTTGGCGTTTCACAAGAAATAAAATGGCTTTTGTAAAAGTAGTGATGGCAAATACATGTATGAAGTACATTTTGTACTTTATGATATGCTGCCCCTCATCACAGTAGGATGGTTGTAGTGACAATTACGAGTCTGTGGTAGCGATGAAGATGAAATGGAACTTTGAAATGCTGGCAGGGTTACGACTTTTTCGCTAATGGCTGAATTTTTTTAAAAAGTTAGTACAAAACATGTACATTAAGTATATATGGCGTATTCTAAAGAGAAAATATTAAGCACAAATTTTGCCTAAAATGCTTAAAATTTTGCCTAAAAATTCATTTAAATACTTAAACATTTTTGAGTTGTCCGCCCAAATTCACTACAAAATTTGCCCGCTAAATTTTGTTTTTCGAAAAATTGTTGCCAATTTGAGTGTTTTAATTAGAAAACGCATAATTATAGAAATAGTTTGTTTTTAGTTGAAAATTACGTAATCAGGTGTTTTATTGTTAATACCTTAATAAAATAAATCCCTTTCAGTTTGTACCAAATATTTTCTAATTCCCATCACAGATGTGAAATGTGATCATATGAGTGTCAGTGATGCCACTTCATATACTTTTTTAAGTTTGGGGGTTCCCAATAAACAAAGGATGAGCGTTTTTCAAATGCAAAAACATTTCAATTTGATGACAGTGTTCGTGTCGCACATATCCCAAATATTGGCTACACTATATGTTATGTTTGAAGACATAATCGAAATTACTGCTTGTTTTTTTAGATTCGGCCACACTGTAAGATTCTTTAGAAACACCCCAATAAACACAAACGTTTGAAAAATACTAAAATTCAATAATTTTTCAAACATTTTTTCAAAGGATTAGGGTAATATTCAAGTTGAGAAATTGTTGAGAAAATCGCGTTCTCAACAAAAAACAGACATTACCCTCAACAGTAAAATTCAACACAATAGCAATAATTTCTCAATTGTATTCCTCAAATTGAAATGCACCGCTACTCAATAATTTCTCCAACAGTTTTCAACGTGATAAAAATAAAAAATTAGCATTGTTGCGAATACTTTCAAACCACAATTTGTATGAAAGTCAATCCTAGTTCTTACTGAAAGTCAATACTAAATTTCTAGGGATTTTGTAAATTTTATTATTTTTTTCGTTAACAAATATAATAATCTTAAAAATAACATTAATAATATATAAAAATGATAATCAAAATGTAATTATCTTACTAAACGTATTAATAAATAAAACTATGAATACAACTTTAAATATCTTAAACATTTTTACACATATAATTCCATTTCCTCCATAATGTTGGTGTCAAATAACTATTAATTAATATGCTGGCAATTTGAAATAATTACTATCGAGGAACTTGCTGGCTTGCTTGTTAGAATAGATTCCAGCAAGAGGAAATCACAAAATATCAACCTGATGACGGGATGTAAATTGATGTAATGCACATTTTCATCCATAAGTTCTTGATATAGGAATTGTTGCACTTTGTTTTAATTGGTTGCACTTTGTAAGTTTTCTGAAAACTTTTCTTTGTTGTTTCCTTCATTGGTTTTTCATCGGCCAACATCTTCCAAGAATATACCATCCAATGATTTTAGTTTTCTGCAAAACAATCGAGTTTTGTGATTTCCATTATGTTTTCATTTCACTTTTTATTTTGACTTACCAATTTGTATTTCTTCCAACTGACCACGTACTTCGTGATTTCCTCAAGAACGTTGGTGTTACAAAATTGTTGTTATTAAAATACTGGCAATTTTCAGGAACTTGATGACCAGATAATTGGAATAAATTTCCAGCAATTTCAATTCACAAAATAACAAATTAAACCGATGATGCGATGTAAATTAAACTATCGATGTGATGCGAATTATCATCCAGTAATTGTTGATATGGAAAAGCATAAATTCTCGATAAGCCACTACCATTGTTCATCGGCCAGCCTCTTAATGTGTCCAAGAATCAGCATCCAAATATTTTAGTCTTCTGCAAAGAGATTTGAGTTTAGTGACTTCCTTAAAGTTTTCATTTCGTGTTTTAGTTTTACTTACCAATTATTATAAGCAATTTCAATTGATTATTAAAAAATTTCCACATTTTTGTATTTCTTCCACGAACTTTGTTGTCCAAAGTAGTATTGAAAACCATGTGGTTTTTTCGTTGCATTTCAGGGTAGTGTTTTGTCAACGTTTTCTCCAATTATCTTCAACACATTAAAGTTTTCGTCAACATTTTGCCAAATTGGTTGTAATTCGCAAACAACTTGAAGATGTATTGAAGATGAGCTTTTTCAAGTCAAGTTGAATTTATGTTGAAAATTATATTTACCCTCAAACTGAAGAGGTGTTGCATTTGAAAAACGCTCGTCCTGTGTTTATTGGGACAGATCTTCCGTCCGGAAGAACTTATATTGTGAACGGCGCATAATGATATGTTCCCGTTCTCCTCATTCGTTTTTCTAAAACATTTCACCGTTTTCACACCATTTTTTTGCGAATTACTTCCAGTTTGCCAAAATATTGACATAATCTTTGAAAATGTGTTGAAAATATGAGAAATCTTTGACAAAATACTACCCTAAAATGCAACGAAAAAGCCATGTGGTTTTTATACGTCGTTCTCACAAAGCATGTTTTGGGGTTTTAGATGTTTTCCGTTTATACACTCAACAAAAATGAACTCTATTTCACTAAAGCCCAATTAACTTTATATCATTTCATAGAATCATTACGTTTGGAAAAAGTTTACTTCACTTAAATAATTTTTTGCGTACGTTAGTTAAATTAATTAAAAAAAGAAAAAATTATACACAAATGAAGCACAAATGAAGACTTCCTAATTTCGTATTTCTCACAAAATAGTTCATTATTTCTTTAAATTTGTAAATTTTATCAAAAATGCGTCTATCATAACTTCGTATGTCACTAAAACCATTCTTGCAATTTTGAACTCCAAGATTTTCCTTCAAACTTCAAAATTTTCTTTAACAAGTGAAAAACTTAGTTATGTGTAATAAATTTTCTTGAATATGTCGAAAAATATTTACTTATTTTTGTCATATCGGAATGATGCCAGCGCTTGTAATACTGTTTAGTTAAAATTTTCTAAAACGAATCGAAAGTTATCTCTCCTGGTGGGTTCACTGTTTTTTCAGTATGATACTTTGTTTTTTCGAGTTGAAAAACTGATGTTTATAGCACGGCGCCATTTGCAATGAGAATTAAGAAATAATTTATTTATTAAAATCTACACAAACACGGACTATAGTTTTGTTCCGAAACTATACAAAGGATCAAAGAAGTAGCACATCAATTGCCCAAGGAAAATAAAATGTTAATTTTGTAATAGTAGGCAGCAGCCACTAACTTAATTTAAAATAGCTCCCTGTTAAATAGCGCTCCAAGCTACCTAAAAAGCGCCACTTTCTATGTGCGAAATAATTGTTTCCATAAACATTTTTCGCAAGAATGAACGTAGTACCGGCCTTAAAGGCCTGTACTCAGTTCGGTTTTTGCGTTGAAAATCCATACAAAACCAAAAAATGCGAAAAACTAGCGAAATTTTTTTCCATTTGTGATACTTTGTTTTTTCGAGTTGAAAAACTGACGTTTATAGAAACTGCCATTTGCAATGTGAATTAAGAAATAATTTGTATATTCAAAAACTATTGTGTGTTTTATTTCCATACAAATTTTTCGCAAGAATGAACGTAGTACCGGCCTTAATGCAAAATTCACGCGAGAACCATTAATATGTTTTGGGGTTTGAAATATTTATAAGCGTTTCAAAATAAGTCGTTTTTCCCATCCAAAAAATCATGTTAAATTCACAAGTTTTCCTCAAAAAGAAGACAATCAATCGCGTTATTTATTTTGCCAAAAAGTGCGTATATTTGAATTTGGAGTGTGTGAATGTGGTATAATGAACGTTCAAAAAGTACCAGATGTGTGGCATGCGTAACATGTCACTTTTTGTACCCTAATTGTATCAATAAAAAGTACAGAAGTGACAAATTTATCAACCCTGACGTGAATTACAAACAAAAAGAATACATCTATTTTTCTAAGCATACATCTATTTTTCTCTTTTAATTTTTTTAAGCACAACAAGCGATCCTTCAAACTTTTAGTGGTGATGACTTCTCGTTAGTGCTGTGGTGTTCGTACAAAGCCTAATCTGGAGAATTCGATAGATAAGATGTTTGCAGTCCAATTCAATCATAGAGAGGCTTGGGGAGTGAGCTATCATGGAAAATGTAAACTTTTTGGAATTGTGCACTTCTTTGAATCACACTTCAGAACATGATCTTCTGGTCTTCCCAGCTTACCGCAAGATTCTCCTTTCATCGATTGTCACCATACAATACAGAATCTTAATCGGGTTTTTATACCAGTTTTATACGTTTTACGAATGTGATTTGTTTATAATGTGTATGATTGCAAATGATTTGGAACAAAATAAATAGGAAAAAGATACTACTACTACGCGATTTGCTTTCCATAAACAAGAGTGAAATATTTGTCCTTTCCATTTTTCAAAAATTCACGGACAACCCTCTCTTGCAGTAAAGCAAAAACACGGAGAATTTAGACTATCAAGATGAAAATATTTGCAAAAATCAAAAATACATTTACCGTAGGTACATAGCAATTTAAAGGCAATATCGCTAATAATTTGTTCACTCCTATTGTACATAAATAGTTGCCGAATACGTATGTAATTATAATCAAACTATGAGTCATAGTGTTTCAATTCATTTCAGATTTATGTTGGGATTCTCTTGTTGACTGCAATCAACATTTTGCTGGGACATAAAAATACATTTTAGATAATAGTGTCTAATTTTGTCTTTTTATAGAGATAAAAAATGTCCTGTTCCTGTATATTGAACAAGAACTTACTTTCGTATTTCAAACAAAATAAATAGCATTTGGGTTCTTCTGTTTCGCAATGAAAGTCACTTCATATTTTGTTGTCGAGTAAAAAAGTGAAAACATTGCTAAAATTTGACTGAATACTAAATCCAAAAAATTGAAAATACTCATTTTCGCACTGAAAAAACAGTGAACCCACCAGGAAAGATAACTTTCGATTAATTTTAGAAAATTTTGACATTTTTTGCAAAATTTTAACTAAACAATATTACAAGCGATGCCGTCATTCCGATATGACAAAATGAAGTAAATATTTTGCGAAAAATTCAAGAAAATTTATTAGACATAACTAAGTTTTTTCACTTGTTAAAGAAAATTTTGTAGTTTGAAGGAATAACTTGAAGTTAAAAATTGCAATAATGTCTTTAGTGACATACACTATTAGAAAAAGTTTCGTTATATTAACGAACTGTGTCGTTAAAAGTCGTTTTCTATGTGTGTACGAAGTTTACGATGGACACATTTTTGGTAAAATTTACAAATTTAAAGAAATAATGAACTATTTTGTGAAAAATACGAAATTAGGAAATCTTTATGCTTTATTTATGTATATTATTTCCGTTTTTTGGTTCATTTAACTAACGTAGGCAAAAAATTATTTTAGTAATGTCAACTTTTGCCAAAGATAATGATTTTATGAACTGAAATAGAGTTAAAATGGCTTTAGTGAAAAAGAGAGTTCACTTTTTTTGAGTGCGATAACACAAGTTTACTAACTATTTGTTTTTTGTTTATACATTTAATGATGTGGCTGTTCGTATTTATTTTGATCTGCTGAATTCGAAAATAAATATAATAAAACTCTCCTCTCATCAAATTTACATTTTCAATTAAATTTTCATACAAACGATACGAACTTTCACAAATACAAAAACTAACTTGATTTGAATTTGAGTGATTGATTTGTTTTCTTGACTGGGCTTTCGTTCGATATACAGATATAAGGCTGATAATATGCATTTATTGTATGGCTGCAGTGGTCAGTTCGTTTTAATGAAATCGGTTCAGATATAGATACACACAAAGAAAATTTCATTATAATTCAGCCAACGAAACATTCATTCATATAACGAAACATTTTCATTGAAACAATGAAAATATTCGTTAATAGTACGAAACGTTAACAGAAAATTCGTTATAATAACGAAAAATGTCGCTATATTATCGAATTTGTTTCATTGGCTGACTTTTAACGACATATTTCGTTAATATAACAAAATTTTTTCTATTAGTGCACATATATGTAGTTCTCAGCGTACTGATTTTAATACCTCAAAAAATGCATTACATGGTTAAACCGTTTTCATAGAGACCAGTTTCAGTTGGGAAAGAGAGTAAATTTGTCATTCTATCTACACATACCAAAGATGGTTGATTTGAATATAGTCCCCATATATATCATACGACCGATTTACACTCATGACTGCAGACACCAAAGCTTTACTCCGATATGCGTACATAAATTGTTGCAAAAGGGTTAGATGTGTTATTCTAGTTATACGCGCCAAAGTTGGTTGAAATTGTAAATCGTTGAAAAGACGACGTTTTGATTACTATGTCAATCGCTAAATCATGTAAGTCATTTCTGGTATACTTTACTTTTTTAATAAAAGCAATATGTACAACAATAAAATACGTTTTTAGACATTTTTCTTCGAAATTTTTTAAATTTAGTCCGCTGGAGGAAATGTTGGTCCGATTTTGGGAAAAAAATTGGTCCAAAATAGAATTTCGTTGTGGCAACGCTTTTCTATATATAACATTTATTCAGACCGACGACCAGTGAAGAAAGTTTTACTGCGATTTACATGAAATTTTGCGAGTAGAATTTGGATTGTTGCTATGCCGAATTTGACTGATTTAAATTTAGCTCCCATGTTTCGCCCGAATTAAACTAATATGACAATGGAGGTCAAAGTTTTACTCCGATTTACGTAAAATTTTACATAGAGCATAGAAGTGACATTTCGGCTATGCATGATAAGCTTGATTAAAATCGGTTCAGATTCAAATGTAGCTTCCAAATGACCATATAGCCAAAGAGGACAAAGCCTTACTCCGAATTACGCGACATTTGGCAGTTCAATCAGTTCAGATTCAGATACATATGTAGCTTCCATTGAAATTAGTTCAGGTTCAGATATAGCTCCCATATACACTGCCCCACATAAATATTGGCACAGCAACTAAATCACATAGTGGTTAGGGTATCTGCGAAAAAATGTGCCTACCAAAAATATTTATTTTAAGCTCCATTAAATGTATACCAATCGTCTCAGAAGCACCTCCTGAGTCAGATTAGCCCTCGGTGGCCGTCCGCCTTACCATGTATTTGTTGTTCGCAAAATTAAGGCTACTATTATTAACCGATTTTGATTAAATTTGATACATTGTTGATGGAAGAATGGGGACATATAGTCACAAATAAAACAAAAAATTAGTCCATTCATTGTCTAAACTGCTTGATGATGTTATCAAACAAAAATGAATGCTCAAAAAGTATTAAATGTACCAAAGAACTAATTTTGTGCCAATATTTTACCTGTGCCAATATTTTTGTTCATCAAAATCTTCGCCTTGTTTTAATTTTTTATAATTTAAATATTTAAATTTAATTTTTTTCTAAAAAAAAGTGATCTATATTTTTAATGCTGTTACAATCCAAATTATAATATTTTTTAATTTAAAATAGCTTCATAGCACTTTTAAAATATGGTTTTTAAATAAAATTGTTTGGTGGGACAATACTTATGTGGGTCACTGTATATCTTTCGGCCAAAGTTTTACTCAGATTTACTTGAAATTTTGCAAACGGAGTAAAAATTTCCTTCTAGCTATACGTATCATGTGTATATGAAAGCTGATTTAAATAGGTGTTTTATCCCAGATTGTTGTATTCACATTCGAATATTTTTGTCGGAATGTAAGTGTTGATCTTCACCTTCATGGTGTTTCTGCGGATGAAGCGGTGAGAAACTGCTAGGTTAACACTCTTCTTGGAGTTAGGTTAGGTTAAAGTGACAGCCTGATAAAGTTTCAGGCTCAGTTAGACTATTCAGTCCATTTTGATACCACATTTAACAATAATTACCTATTACATATGGGCACTTCTAGTCGTAACCACTGTACCTTCTCTATTATTTTATTTTGTTGAACAAACCATATTGCTCCAAAAACATTAACAGTCTGCTTAAGTCCGCCAGTATATAAAGCTATATGCTCCTAACATTCGCTTGCGCCTTACACAAAATTCAGGACAAAATTCAGGGTATTGAATTGATTATTTCCCCACCTAAAGCACAGGAGGAAAGATACCTATACCTAAGGGTAGTTTTGGACCAACCAAGATCAGGGATGTACAGCCGCATCAATTCCTAACTATTAGAGATTGTATCTCATCAACTAAGGGTCGCATGACATGCATCACCTTTTCACTTGTCCAGCATTCCTTGATGTGGATACAAGCAGATGTACCAAAGCCATAACTATATGGATCATAACGCCAAGAACTATTACAACTACATCGTCAAAGAAATCAAAAAGAAAAGTTCATTCCACCAGAATGGACCCTTCTATCCCAAGGAAGTTTATTTATATATTTGCCCTTTTAATAAATTGTTTTGGCTATTTTCTGTAAACTATTATTTAGTTCTTCTTCTTATTCTCCAAATTCAATTTATGTAGTATCCCAATAAATACAAACGAAAAATGCTGAAATTCAACAAATTTGCAATATTCAAGTCGAAAAATTGAGGAGACAATCGCCTTATCAATATAAACAGACATTAACATCAACAGTAAAGTTCAAGAAATTAGAAATAATTGTAATCTTCATTGAAATGCACCGCTACTAATTATTTCCTCAAACTTCCTTCGATGTGAGACAAACTAAAAATTAACATTACTGCGAATACTTTTAAACCGCCATTTGTATAAAAGACAATCCCATCATTACTCAATTTCCATGGGTTTTGTATAATTTATAAATATATATTTTTGACAAAAAAAATTAATAATAAAATAAGCGAAAGTTCTTCCTACAATATTATTTACTTCTTCTTATTCTTCAAATTCAAGTTATGTTATCAATGTTTTTGCATTGCACAAATCGTCTGAGCTCAAAGTCGGTATATTTAACGGCGTAAAAAGTTGCTAAAAAAGGGTAGTAAAGTGGCAATCCTTAATGTTTTTATATGTATCGCATAGAATGGGGACACGTCCTCAAAATATGCGGTACATAGGAGGAAGTCCCGAATAAATGCGGTAAATAGAAAATCGGTTATATATAAGCAACAAATAAACGAACATGACAATTTTTTTGTGCAATAAGTGTCAAAAAGTATATTTAACAGAATTAACCGTAAAAAATGTCAAAATTTTTGTGTCCCCAAAACATGCGTTAGACATACATATATATATATATATATATATATATATATATATATATATATATATATATATATATATATATATATATATATATATATATATATATATATATATATATATATATATATATATATATATATATATATATATATATATATATATATATATATATATTGTATAGTATTTTAATTAACTGTCATTCTGTTTTGACGTTAACTAATGTCCATATGTCACAATATGCCTCATATCAAATACAGTTTTTTTCCTGTCAACAAAACAGTATATTACAAATGCATTTATTTTAATCTAAATATAAACAGCTATCAATTATGTTCAATTCACAAACTAAAAAAAAAAAGATTTATATGCTAAAAGCATAATGCAAATAAATCACCAATATATTTGGAAATTTTTAAATATTGATGGTCATTGTGGAAAATGTGTGTAGTCCATCACACATTGATTATTTGAATAATTGCTTGGAGTTTGTATAATAGGTTTCATTATTTAAAAACTACTACATACAGCTATAAGTTCCGTCGAGTCGAATCTTAAATACCCACCACCATGAATCAAATATAATCGTTTCCTCTGAAAGTCATAGTCATAAATCTAAAAATTTATCAGCTTTTTCATCAGCTTTTGTGAATAAAATGTTCATCCCGAGAAAATGCTGATTACTTTACTGCTTGACAATTTGCAATGAAACAAGTTGTAAGTAGTCTCAATATGGGCTTCTCTAAGTAAGTAGCCCAGATGAAATAAACATAGCAGTAGATCATTCCTGGATTGTTACATACATTGACAGAATTATTTTAACAAACTCAGAGGTTGAAACAAAACTAACCACATGGAATCCACAAAACTTTTTTAATTAATATGGCAACGAAGCTAACGGAGCAACATTCTCTTAAAGCTTAAATAGGTTAGTAAGGATTTTTTTGTATCTGTACCTGAAGTATAAAACGAAAACTTGTCAAGCTCACACACACACGTCCAGACCATTTCGCCAAAACAGGATATATATGCAGTGCGGCTGATATGTAGTGTAACAAAGTAAAGCATTATAATTTATTCACCTATACTCGTCACCATATACGGACGAAGGAGACTGTTTTTCATATGTTTGGGTGTAAAAATTATTTGTTTGGAACTCAAAATTTTTAACACAATATTTCTAAGTTCAAACATACAATGTTCATAAACTAGCATAACATGTTTGGGACATATATGTTAATATGTTAGAACATATTATGTTTGAGATATAAACTGTTTGTATATATAATATGCTTGGATGCAAACATATATTAATTTAGAAATAGCCTATAATCATATATGTGTTTAGAAAGAGATACCTAGGGAGTATGCTTCAAGTAAGAGAATGGAAGTAACCAATTGGTGCACGCAAAAAAATAATTCTTTCCTCCCAAACGAAATTTTAGACAAACAAAGTTCGTTTCTCATTTGCTTTTCGCTGTAAGGAAGTGTATTTGGAAGAAAAGTATATACTTTTTGTGATAAACATTTATTCTTTTCCAGGATGTAAAAACAATTTCATAAAGACTAACTCAAAACAAAAAAAATTCTGGCTAATTGCATTTTCCCTCACATCTTTCTCACTTCCACGAAGATTTTTAGTTCTTAGCACCTTTTTCTGTAATACAAACAATGTAGAAGAAATTATACGATTTTATAAATTTTTAAAATTTTTTTACCTTTCGCCTGGACGGAGAATCGAACCGCGGACCATGCACTTTGTAAGCCAACACACTAACCACTGAGCTATGTACCTGTTATGGTCATCAATAGATAAATATCCATATAAGTTATATTTATATAGCATAGCTTGCGGCGCCCACGAACCGAATAAACAAAGTTTATTTAACAGAAACAAACATTTAGTTTGGCACCGTGGAGCAGTGGTTGCTACGTCTGACTCTCATGCCAAGGGTCGTGGGTTCGATCCCTGCTTCGACCAAAGTTTTTTTTTTTTTTTTTTTTTACATACATTCTACATATGTTCGGAAGATTCCGAAAAAAATGTTCAACATTACATTGTACTATATTAAATTTTGAACTGTAAAATGTGTTTTATTAAAGACCGAAAGTCAGAAAAGAACAGTGTTTGATATAAACGAAATGGACTCTGTTGTTGTTTCAAAAATAACTTTTTTTATTGAAAAAATAAAAAATTTGTAACAAACGATTTTTTTTGTTGATAAAAGTTTAAAATTTTCGAAGCAATTCAAAAAACTCTAACAAAAGAAAAACGTTTTCGGTACACGTTTTCCAAACGTTTTTTTTCTTTGCGTGTGCCTTAAAAATATATAAAAACAAAGATAATTTCATTAAAATTTTTTTCTACCAGTGTATGCCTAAGGTGAAACATAATATGTTTGAACAATACAAACAATATTTTGTTTGAACCAATCCTAAAAATATATATGCTTGAAGCAAAATGTGTTTGGAGTATATGTTATAGAAGCGATTTTTTTTTTGAGGGTGTAGAATGGTGATGGGGGTGTAATAAGTTAGTCATTCCGTTTGTAACACATCGAAAATCCAAATTATAACGGACACTTCAAAGTAAAAAATGTTTTCTTATTTCCAAACGATGCTAAATCCTTCAAATAAGTCTTAGATTATATTTGAAGTGTTTATACCCTGCGCCACACGGTGGAACAAGGTATTGTAAGTTGGTGCATATGTTTCCAACACCCGGAAGGAGACGAGATAGACACATGGTGTCTTTGGCAATAATGGTCAGGGTGGGTCCCTGAGTCGATCTAGCCATGTCCGTCTGTTCGTCCGTCCGTCTGTCTGTGAACACATTTTTGTGATCAAAGTCTAGGTCGCAGTTTAAGTTTAATCGCCTTCAAATTTGGCACAAGTTCCTGTTTTGAGTCAGATTAGAACCCTATTGATTTTGGAAAAAATCGGTTCAGATTTAGATATAGCTCCCATATATATCTTTCGCCCGATATGCACTTACATGGACCCAGCACCTAGAGTTATACCCTGATTTGCTTGAAATTTTGCACAAACATAACATTTGGTCGTATAGTCAAGTGTGCAAAATTTCATTGAAATCGGTTTACATTTATATATAGCTCCCATATATATCCTTCGCCCGATATGGACTTATATGGCCCCAGAAGCCAGAGTTTTATCCTAATTTGCTTGAAATTTTGCACCAGGAGAACAATGAGCACTATAGTCAGGTGTGCTAAATTTGATTGAAATCGGTTCAAATTGAGATATAGCTCTCATATACATCTTTCGCCCGATATAGACTTATATGGCCCCAGAAGCCAGATTTTTGGACGAATTTGGTTGAAATTTTGCACTAGGAGTACAATTAGTAGTATTGTCAAGTGTACAAAATTTGATTGAAATCGGTTCAGATTTAGATATAGCTCCCATATATATCTTTCGCCCGATATGGACTAATATGGTCCTAAAAGCCAGAGTTTTATCCCGATTAGCTTGAAGTTTTGCACAAGGAGTACAATTGGTAGTATAGTCATGTGTGCCAAATTTGATTGAAATCGGTTCAGATTTAGATATAGCTTCCCTATATATTTTTCGCCCGATATGGACTTATATGGCCCCAGAAGCCAGAGTTTTGGCCCAATTTGGTTGAAATTTTGCACTAGGAATACAATTAGTAATATAGTCATGTGTGCCAAATTTGATTGAAATCGGTTCAGATTTAGAAATAGCTCCCATATATATGTTTTTCTGATTTCGACAAAAATGGTCAAAATTCCAACATTTTCCTTGTTAAATCGCCACTGCTTAGTTAGTTGTAAAAATGACTCTAATTTCCTTAAACTTCTAATACATATATATCGAGCGATAAATCATAAATAAACTTTTGCGAAGTTCCCTTAAAATTGTTTCAGATTTAAATGTTTCCCATATTTTTTTACTAAAATTGTGTTCCACCCTAGTGCATTAGCCAACTTAAATTTTAAGTCTATAGATTTTGTAAAAGTCTATCAAATTCTGTCCAAATCGAGTTATATTTAAATGTATGTATTTGGGACAAATCTTTATATATAGCAACCAACACATTTGACGGATGTGATATGGTATCGAAAATTTAGATCTACAAAGTGGTGCAGGGTATAATATAGTCGGCCCCGCCCGACTTTAGACTTTCCTTACTTGTTTTTTACTAGCATAGTGTACCATCCCAGGGCATTAGCCGACTTATCAGATCAGATGGAGTCAGATTTAAATGTATGTATTTGGGTCAAAAAACTTTACATATAGCACCCAACACATTTGACGGATTTGATATAGTATCGAAAATGTGGATTTACAAAGTGGTGCAGGGTATAATATAGTCGGTCCCGCCCGACTTTAGAGTTTCCTTACTTGTTTTATCTTAAATCTTAAGATTAAATATTTCAGCTAATTTATGGACGATTTTGTTAAATAAGAAATGTGTTTCTTTGCTTTAAGGAAAATTTGCCTTAGTTCAGTGACATACGTGTTTAACGAAGGAACGCAAAATTTCAAAATTTAAATTTAAATTAAATTAAAAATTTTTATTTATTTAGTAATTTTATAGTAAATATAAGTATAATAGAGGATAAACCTTAGTCGAAAACCTTAGTTGTTAGTACCTTCATTTTTTGTATTTATTTTCATAATTTATTATGATTTTAAATAAACTAATAATAATAATAATAGAGGATAATCTATTTAGCATTAACTACTTAGGCTATCTGCTAATAATTTTTTTAAGCAAAGATTATAAACTTTAGATAAAAATTCATTGTTTTAAAGCAATTAGTCCTTAATATCCCAGCAAAAAAAGATTTGAAGTTATTCCACAAACATTTCTTTTAAAGCGCATCCTGGGATACCCTATCGATTTTTTTCCACTTACGATGCCGTTCTTTTAGACAAGTACGGAATTATGCCGTTTTAAGTGAAAATTTAAGCTTTGAAGAATTAAATGGCGCAAAAAAAGAATATAATTTCAATAAAGAAGTAAAAATAATAATATAAAAACCATCCCCGCTGGGATTTTAACCTGTGACGTTTGACTTTTTCGCTTCCATGGAAATTCTTTTGAGAAGGTTTTGCAACTTAACTTAAATTTGTTTGTTGATTTTTAATGGAAACAAGTAAGGAAAGTGTAAAGTCGGGTGGGGCCGCCTATATTATACCCTGCACCACTTTGTAGATCTAAATTTTCGATACCATATCACATCCGTCAAATGTGTTGGGTGCTATATATAAAGGTCTTTGTCCCAAATACATACATTTAAATATCACTCGATTTGGACAGAATTTGATAGACTTTTACAAAATCTATAGACTCAAAATTTAAGTTGGTTATGCACTAGGGTGGAACACAATTTTGGTAAAAAAAAAAAATATGGGAAAAATTAAATCTGAAGCAATTTTAAGGAAACTTCGCAAAACTTTATGATTTATCGCTCGATATATATGTATTATAAGTTTAGGAAAATTAGAGTAATTTTTACAACTTTTCGACTAAGCAGTGGCGATTTAAGAAGGAAAATGTTGGTATTTTGACCATTTTTGTCGAAATCAGAAAAACATATATATGGGAGCTAAATCTAAATCTGAACCGATTTCAACCAAATTTGGCACAGATGACTATATTATTAATTATACTCCTAGTGCAAAATTTCAACCAAATTGGGGTAAAACTATGGCTTCTGGGACCGTATTAGTCCATATCGGGCGAAAGATATATATGGAAGCTATATCTAAATCTGAACCGATTTCAATCAAATTCTGCACACTGGACTATACGACTAAGTGTTATGTTTGTACAAAATTTCAAGCAAATCGGTATAAAACTCTGGCTGCTGGGTCCATATTAGTGCATATCGGGCGAAAGATATATATGGGAGCTATATCTAAATCTGAAATCAATAGGGTTCTATTCTGACCCAAATTAAGAACATGTGCCAAATTGGGATTGGACTGAAATTGCGAGCTAGACTTTGATCACAAAAATGTGTTTACAGACAGACGGTCGGACGGACGAACAGACGGACATGGTTATATCGACTCAGGGAACCATCCTGAGCATTATTGCCAAAGACACCAAGTGTCTATCTCGTCTCCTTCTGGGTGTTACAAGCATATGCACTAACTTATAATACCCTGTCCCACAGTGTGGCGCAGAGTATAAAAATATTTTTATTTTGGTATAAAAATATTTTGCCAAAAAAATGTATAACATAAATACTTTTTTGGAAAAATATTTAATAAAAAAATTTTTCATAATAATAATAAGAAGTAGTTAGAATGTCATGCCGTGGTGTCATATTAGGTTTATATCACAAACATTTGAATTTTTTTGTTGTGGTGGATGCGAAGAAATTTTTCAATGTGTAAAAAGTAGAAAGTGTAACAAGAAATACTGATAAAAATTAAAAGTGAAATTGAAAAAAATATGTTTTTTAGCCTTTAAATTTCTTCATCCAAAAGAACTTACAAGGCACAACTTCTAAAACAATGTAAAGGATCCAAAAATGGATTACTTCCGTCCTATGACAAGCCAATGTAAAATTCATTGGAGTAGATCCAAGTTTACACTACTTCCGGATCGCAAATTGGGGATCCAAACAACTTTTTTGGAAGCTGTTATATTGCTGCCCAGTAAAAAAAAAGTAGTGAAAATAGACATTTTGGATCCGAAAATGGTGCAAAATTTGCCCAGAAGCGATGAATTTAACATGGGCTTGTCATAGGACGGATGTCCACCACAACAGCCGTTGCACTGAATTTGCTTCACATCTCAAGGTCTGATCCGAATTAAGTGTTTTAGATGTGGATTAAATGTTATTGTGATATTTTGCCAAATAAAAAAAAAAATATAACTTAAATGCATTCTAACATTTGTCTGAAACATTTGATATCACATATTTTTAAAAACTCGTAATTTTTCTAGAATGGATTTAGAAGTTTTTTTTCGACAAAATTTCAACTATTTGTACCATTTTATAAATTCTTACTCAGTTTTCAACCTTTTTGAAAGAAAAAAGTTAAAATAACCCATTAAAAAATGAAAAAATCGACTTATAAAAAAATTTAAGTTAAAATGAAGAGCATCTTTGGGTGGACATTTTTGGAAGTGCTTCTATAGTTGTGCCTTTAGAAGAACTTCCATATTTTTTATACCCACCACCATAGAATGGTGACGGGGGTATAATAAGTTTGTCATTCCGTTTGTAACACATCGAAATATCGATTTCCGACTATATAAAGTATATATATTCTTGATCAGGAAGAAATTCTAAGACGATATAACGATGTCCGTCTGTCCGTCTGTCTGTCTGTCTGTCTGTCTGTTGTAATCACGCTACAGTCTTCAATAATGAAGCAATCGTGCTGAAATTTTGCACAAACTCGTCTTTTGTCTGCAGGCAGGTCAAGTTCGAAGATGGGCTATATCGGTCCAGGTTTTGATATATTCCCCATATAAACCGACCTCCCGATTTGGGGTCTTGGGCTTATAGAAATCGTAGTTTTTATCCAATTTGCCTGAAATTGGAAATCTAGAGGTATTGTAGGACCACAAATACGTGTGCCAAAAATTGTGAGTGTCGGTCCATATTTTGGTATAGCCCCCATATAGACAGATCACCCGATTTTACTTCTTGGACTTATAGAAACCGCAGTTTTTATTCAATTTACCTAAAATTGGAAATCGAGAGGTATTGTAGGACCACAAATACGTGTGCCAAAAATGGTGAGTATCGGTCCATGTTTTGGTATAGCCCCCATATAGACCAATCTCCCGATTTTACTTCTTGGGCTTATAGAAACCGCAGTTTTTATTCAATTTACCTAAAATTGGAAATCGAGAGGTATTGTAGGACCACAAATACGTGTGCCAAAAATTGTGAGTATCGGTTCATATTTTGGTATAGCCCCCATATAGACCGATCTCCCGATTTTGCTTCTTGGGCTTATAGAAACCGCAGTTTTTATTCAATTTACCTAAAATTGGAAATCGAGAGGTATTGTTGGACCACAAATACGTGTGCCAAAAATTGTGAGTATCGGTCCATGTTTTGGTATGGTCCCCATATAAAACGACCTCCCGATTTGGGGTCTTGGGCTTATAGAAACCGTAGTTTTTATCCAATTTGTCTGAAATTGGAAATCTAGAGATATTTTAGGACCATAAAGAGGTGTGCCGAAAATGGTGAGTATCGGTCCATATTTTGGTATAGCCCCCATATAGACCGATTTCCCGATTTTACTTCGTGGGCTTCTAGAATCCGAAGTTTTTATCCTATTTGCCTGAAATTGGAAATCCAGAGGTATTTTCGGGTCATAAAGAGGTGTGCCGAAAACGGTGAGTATCGGTCCATATTTTAGTATAGCCCCCATAAGAACGATCTCCCGATTTAACTCTTTGGGTTTCTAGAAACCGTAGTTTTTATCTGATTTGCCTGAAATTGTAAATATTCTGGTATTTTAGGCTCACAAAAACGTGTATCGGATTAAGTTTTTATCGGTCCATTTGGTAATGCCTCCATATAGACCGACTTCACTTCTTGAGGGTGTAGAAGGCGCACTGATCATGAAAATTGCTTGAAACTCAATGTAAAATTTCCAGATTTTACTTCTACAGATTTAAGATTTCAAATCAAGACGTTATTTTATAATTTTCTTGCACACTTACAAGAAATGTTAATGATTCCTCTAAAACTCAAACAAAAATGTGATTGTGTGATTGCTTTATATTTGACTGAGTAAATAAGAGGATATCGATGTATTAAATATTTAAAAAAAAAATCCACCAATTGGATTATATGAAATATGAATAGTTTTTGAAATATTAAAAAAAAAATATACCTTCGACCATAGGAAGATGGTATATTAATTTTGTCATTCCGTTTGTAACACATCGAAATATTGCCATAAAGTATATATATTCTGGGTCGTGGTGAAATTCCGAGTCGATCTAGGCATGTCCATCCGTCCATCCAAAGAGAAGCAAATTTCATCTGATCTGGCTGAAATTTGGTACGTGGTGTAAGTATGTGGTCTCTAACAACTATGCAAAAGTCCATATCGGTCCATTATTATATATAGCCCCTATATAAACCGATCCCCCGATTTGGTTTGCGGAGCCTCTAAGAGAAGCAAATTTCATCCGATTTTTATCAAAATTTTATTTCTATAGAAAATTTTGTCAAAATTTTATTTCTATAGAAAATTTTGTAAAAATTTTATTTCTATGGAAAATTTTGTCAAAATTTTATTTCTATAGAAAAGTTTCTCAAAATTTTATTTCTATAGAAAATGTTGTCAACATTTTATTTCTATAGAAAATTTTGTCGAACTGAATTATATACGTATTTAATCGGCCGTGGTTTTTGTTTAATATATTCCCCGTATGGACTAACTTTAAAAGACGGTGTTAAGGAAGTTTTAAGATACCTTTCCATCGGCAAGTGTTACCGCAACCCAAGTAATTCGATTGTGGATGATAGTCTTTAGTATCTTATGCACCCTCCAATCCATGGTGGAGGGTACATAAGATTTGTCCTGGCTGAAATTACGACCGTATATACTTGTTTTTTTTTTTTTTAATTTAAAAGCATTATTTATATTATATTATACTCAAAGGGTCATAACACCCACATTTATTTATGGGGCATATGACCGTGATGGGGGAGGACATAAAATTGGACGATATGACCGCCCTAAGGCATGTCATACCGCCTAAAAATCATTTTGGGCGATATGTCCGTGGGCGGGTGTGACCGGTCGCCTTTTGTTTCTCGTACCATCGCGTCCAAAGAGTGGACGAACACTTTAAATGATCCCAAATGTGAAGACAACATATGTTGACAAAACGATCTTGCACTAATGCTATTAAAGTTCCAAAAAGTGCAAGAGCTCAGCGATGAGCTGAGTTGTTTAACTTGTACGAAAGAGGTCAGTTACCGTATTTGGTTTTTTCCGTTGGGAAGCTATTCCAAATAAATACGGTCAAACCGAATGTACCCTCCATTATGGTTTTCGCACAAAGTTCCACTAAAGTCTGTTATCCACAAACGAATTACTTGGGTTGTGGTAACAGTTACCGATGGTAAGGATTGTTAAACCTACTTAAAATTTTCTACTAAATTGTCGATATGAAATCTTTGTTAAATAAAACGGGAAAATTAAATATGAACCAATTTTCGTTTTGGTAATAGAAGGCCAAATTTAACGCAACCGGATGAAATGTGCTCCTCCACGAGGCCCCAGAAATAAAATCTTTAATGGTCGTTTTATAGTGGGGCTATATAAAATTATAAACCGATATGAAATAATTTTTGCATAAATATAAAAACGCATATATGTATAATTATGGACCAATATGAACCATTTTTTGCACAATTGTTAGAGGATATACATGCATGCATACATAACGTACCATATTTCAACTAAATCGGATGAAATTTGCTTCTTAAAAAAGATTCTTAAGTCAAATCTGGGGTTCGGCTTATATCAGGGCTATATCTAAAAGTGGCCCAATATAGCCAGTTACAATACCATACGACCTACATAAATAACAACAACTTGTACAAAGTTTGTTTAGTATGTTCTTTTGGAATTTAGCATGATATCAACACGGATATCAACGGATGGGTCACCACGACCCAGAATATATACTTTATGGGGTCTGAGACCAATATTTCGATGTGTTACATACGTAATGAAAAAGTTATACCACCATCCTATTATGGAGGGTATACATATTATCCAGTTTGCTTGTCAAAGGGTCAGCTGAAAATATACTCAAGCTCCACCTCAGGTAAAACCCAGAGAAGGAATATGAACACCTCAAACATGTTTCAAGAGCACCATGTTACTTTTTCACAGCGACCATGTAGCATTTTTGTCGCAAAAACATTCTTTTCTCGTCAAACATAACATGCTTTCCGAAGTTAGATACATAATTTCCGAGAAAAGAACATGGTTTCGACAAACATGCTACATTTTTTCCGTGAAAAAGTAACATTTTGCTCTTGGAACATGGTTGAGGTGATCATATTCCTTCTCTGCGTGTAATTGTGGGAGTCGCCGTGGGCAAACAAACATTTCGGCCACAGATCATGGACATTCCAACAGGATTCAGCACTATGGCAGTTAGCACGTACCAACCAAAATCTACGTATCTCAATCCGTTGTCCTTTGGTGCCTGGTACAAAAAATATCAAAATGTCGATCATTTCCAGGCGGTGCGCTCTGGCAATAGGCCGAGCCCTTTTCGTTCCGCTTGTCATGGTTTTGTCGTCTGTCATAATTCGTATCAAAGATAGCTATATAGGAAAAGTCTAAACTGATTCTACACTGAAAAAAATATTGACCTAATACGGAAGATTATGCAACTTAAATTTTAGGAATCGAAATTTACCCAAAGTTAAGGACAAAATTCTTTAAAATAATGACATTTTAATTAAATGAAAGTTTATAATCCTTGCTTCAAAAATTTTTTCATTAAATTTAGGACACAAATCTTGAAATTTTCCGTCTCTCTGCTGACGTTGTAGATCTTTGAAGTAAGGCAAATTTTCCTTAAAATAAAGAAAAACATTTTTAATTTAAAGAAATCGTCTTTAACTCAACTGACATATTGCATCTTTAAATTTAATATAAAATCGCTTCAAATATAGGCTAAGACTTATTTTAAGGATTTGCATCTTTGGTTTAAAGTTTTTTTTTTTTTTTGTTAACATTAAGAAGACTGTTTTTACTTTGAAGTACCTGTCAAAATTTGGATTTTAAATTGGAATTTGTTTGTACATAAATACCTTTATTAATATATCGCAAAAAGAGGATAAAAAATTCGATGAATGAGATCTGTATCTAATTTTAATTTTATTTATCCTATATTTAAAGCCAGGGAGGTCCGTCAAAGATGTCTTTATTTTAAAGAAGGCGCATCTTTGGCTCGGAGGCAATACCAAAATCCTTAAGGGAAGGTCAAAATCTTTGGATCCAAGTCCAACTTTTTTTTGAGTGTAAATGTTGTTGTTATTTCTGACTGTTTTGCTTTTGAACAATAAAAAAATATAGTGCTTTACTGTGTTGCTTTACGACGAACTACAGCCAGGCTCTAGTTGGTCGAACACAAACCAAATATTCGAATAAAATAATATCGGTTTACTAGCAAAAATTCAAAGAATTCGAATGCAGCCAAACTCGAAATAATAATTTAGAAAATTTTCAAATGTAAAAACTCTTGTTTTTCTAAGTGTATATTATTATTATTTGAGCCATTGATTTGTCATACACACGCTGCGGGTGGGTGTTTTTGAGTACCTGATTACTATCTTCTTATATTTATATGTAGTTATTAGTTAATTTTCTAATGAAATGTCCCATATATTACATTGACCCAGGGCTTTGGAAAGGTCTTATCTCTACATTATTCCCCCCTTTAATCTAGACAAAATAAGATATTTTCAATGCTACAAATTGCTAACATATTTTTTTCTATGTTTCTATTTTGAAAAAAAAAAAACAATCTACCTACTACCATTTCTCAACGGCCTTTGAATAAATTCTACCAAACAACCAACGCCTATTAATATGGAATACTCAACATTTGTCTATTCATGAATTGGACCAAATCAACAAACCCATTTGAACCGCATGAAAAAACCACCCAATAACAACAACGACTTCAATACACATGGACCATACCATACCATAATTTTGAACAACTTGGTCATATATAAAATACTGGCGAATTGACCAACCTACAAACTGTATGGATGAATGGTTTCGTGGCATGGTTGGTCACTTACCCCACATTCAATGGGATGTTGTTGCTATTTTGACTGAAAATAGGAATCATTAATGGGCAACTCAATGGGATCATTGCGTAGTAGTTCACCTGGACCTAAGGGTGAGACAGGAGCAAAAGGTGAAATGGGCCGCCAAGGCGAAAGAGGCCAACAAGGACAAAAGGGTGAACGAGGTGATCCAGGAATGACAGGAGAAAAAGGCGATAGGGTAAGTACCACAAGAATATTAACATATAAACACATATACACATGTATGAGTGTGTATCTATAACAAAACATTCATATATGTATGTATATATGAACAATATAAAGTTAGAGAAAACGAACAGGAAAAGAATGTTGTGAGAAATAGAGAAGTACACGTGGAACAAAACATCTACATAATATATAAAGGGTGATTTGTTAAGAGCTTGATAACTTTTTAAAAAAAAAAAAAACGCATAAAATTTGCAAAATCTCATCGGTTCTTTATTTGAAACGTTAGATTGGTCCATGACATTTACTTTTTGAAGATAATTTCATTTAAATGTTGACCGCGGCTGCGTCTTAGGTGGTCCATTCGGAAAGTCCAATTTTGGGCAACTTTTTCGAGCATTTCGGCCGGAATAGCCCGAATTTCTTCGGAAATGTTGTCTTCCAAAGCTGGAATAGTTGCTGGCTTATTTCTGTAGACTTTAGACTTGACGTAGCCCCACAAAAAAGGCGTCAAATCGCATGATCTTGGTGGCCAACTTACCGGTCCATTTCTTGAGATGAATTGTTCTCCGAAGTTTTCCCTCAAAATGGCCATAGAATCGCGAGCTGTGTGGCATGTAGCGCCATCTTGTTGAAACCACATGTCAACCAAGTTCAGTTCTTCCATTTTTGGCAACAAAAAGTTTGTTAGCATCGAACGATAGCGATCGCCATTCACCGTAACGTTGCGTCCAACAGCATCTTTGAAAAAATACGGTCCAATGATTCCACCAGCGTACAAACCACACCAAACAGTGCATTTTTCGGGATGCATGGGCAGTTCTTGAACGGCTTCTGGTTGCTCTTCACTCCAAATGCGGCAATTTTGCTTATTTACGTAGCCATTCAACCAGAAATGAGCCTCATCGCTGAACAAAATTTGTCGATAAAAAAGCGAATTTTCTGCCAACTTTTCTAGGGCCCATTCACTGAAAATTCGACGTTGTGGCAGATCGTAAGTCTATTCATGATGAAATGTCAAAGCATACTGAGCATCTTTCTCTTTGACACCATGTCTGAAATCCCACGTGATCTGTCAAATACTAATGCATGAAAATCCTAACCTCAAAAGAATCACCCTTTATATAGTCCAAGATATTTTGAAACAATACAACAAAAGCCAAAGGTAGGAAATAAAATAAAACCCCTTAACGTGAATTAACACCCCGAAATTTCATAAAATATTGCTTTGCCATTTATAACGCTGAAATAACTGAAGCTATGGCCTTATTACGGGATTTAAAGGTGAAAAAAGATTTAAAGCTGAAAAAAAAGAGGATGGTACACTATGTTAGTAAAAAAAAATATTTCCAGTTACTCAACTTTATTTTATGGACAAAGATTTTTTATATAGAAATATTCATTAATTAAGTATAAATCGAGCTAAAGTGCAAAGCCTCGGAAAGTTCACGCGTGAGTCACACTTTCTTTTCATAATACAAACGGGCCCCAAAGAAGGATACTACTTCTACAAAAAGGAAGTTATTACTCACAATGGACTTTGATAATATGACCTGAAACGAAAATCACAAATTTTCAAGACGTTGAATGTATAAAATATATAATATTTTGTCAAATATCTCTATCTCTAGAAAATGTTGACAAAATTTTATTTCTATAGAAAATTTTGTCAAAATTTTATTTCTATAGAAAACTTTGTCAAAATGTTATTTCTATAGAAAATTTTGTTAAAATTTTATTTCTATAGAAAATTTTGTCAAAATTTTATTTCTATAGAAAATTTTTTCCAAATTTTATTTCTATAGAATTTTTTTCCAAATTTTACTTCTATAGAAAATTTAAACTTAATTATATACGTATTTAATCGGCCTTATTTAGTTAAATATATACCACGTATGGACTATGTGGTATATATTACGGTGTGAGGAAGTTTTAAGATACCTTGCCATCGGCACGTGTTACCACAACCCAACTAATTCGATTGTGGATGACAGTCTTCAGTAGAAGTTTCTACGCAATCCATGGCGGAGGGTACACAAGCTTTGGCCTGGCCGAACTTACGGCCGCATATACTTGTTTTTATACACTCCACCATAGGATGGGGGTATATTAACTTTGTCATTCCGTTTGTAACACATCGAAATATTGCTCTAAGACCCCATAAAGTATATATATTCTGGGTCGTGGTGAAATTCTGAGTCTGAGCATGTCCGTCCGTCCGTCCGTCTGTTGAAATCACGCTAACTTCCTAACGAAACAAGCTATCGACTTGAAACTTGGCACAAGTAGTTGTTATTGATGTAGGTCGGATGGTATTGCAAATGAGCCATATTGGTTCACTTTTACGTATAGCCCCCATTAAACGGACCCCAAAATTTGGCTTGCGATTGCTCTACGAGAAGCAAATTTCATCCGATCCTGCTGAAATTTGGTGCATGGTGTTAGTATATGGTCTCTAGCAATCATGCAAAAATTGGTCCATATCGGTCCACTTTTACGTATAGCCCCCATATAAACGGTCCCCCAAATTTGGCTCTAAAAGAAGCAAATTTCATCCGATCCGGCTGAAATTTGGTACATGGTGTTAGTATATGGTCTCTAACAATCATTCAAAAATTGGTACACATCGTTCCATATATAGCCCCTATATAAACCGATCCCCCGACTTGGCTTGCGGAGCCTCTAAGAGAAGCAAATTTCATCCGATCTGGCTGAAATTTGGTACATGGTGTTAGTATATGTTTTCTAATGACCATGCAAAAATTGGTCCACATCGATCTATAATTTTATATAGCCCCCCATTTAAGCCGATCCCCAGATTTGACCTCCGGAGCCTCTTAGAGGAGCAAAATTCATCCGATCCGGTTGAAATTTGGTACGTTGTGTTAGAATGTGGTCTCAAACAAACACGCAAGAATTGGTCCATATCGGTCCATAATTGTACATAGCCCCCATATAAACCGTTCCCCAGATTTGATCTCCGGAGCCTCTTGGAGGAGCAAAATTCATCCGATCTGGTTGAAATTTGCAACGTGGTGTTAGTATAAGGCCGCTAATAACCATGCCAAAATTGGTCCGTATCGGTTTATAGTTATATATAGCCGCTCCCCAATCACACAAAAATTGCTCCATATCAGTTCATGGTTGCCACTCAAGCCAAAAATAATCTACCAAAATTTTATTTTTATAGAAAACATTGTCAAAATGTTATTTCTATAGAAAATTTTATTTCTACAGAAAATTTTGTCAAATTTTTTTTTCTATTAGAAAATTTTGACAAAATTTTATTTCTTTAGAAAATTTCTTCCAAATTTTATTTCTATAGAAAATTTTGTCAAAATTTTACTTCTATAGAAAATGTTGTCAAAATTTTATTTTGTCAAAATTTTATTACTATAGAAACTTTAAATGTATATTACTATGTATATACTTGTTTTTTATACCCTTCACCACTACTGTGGTACAGGGTATAATAAGTTTGTGCATTTGTATGTAACGCCAAGAAAGAAAAGTCTGAGACCCATCGTTTAGTATACCGATCGTCTTAGAATTAAATTCTGAGTCGATTTAGCGATGTCCGTCTGTCTGTCTGTCTGTCTGTCTGTTGATGTATTTTTGTGTGCAAAGTACAGCTCGCAGTTTTAGTCCGATTGTCCTTAAATTTGGCGTAGGGTCCTGTTTCGGCTCAAAGACGATCCCTATTGATTTTGGAAAAAATCTGTTCAGATTTAGATATAGCTGCCATATATATTTTTCACCGATCTGGTCATAATTGGCGTGTATATCAACCGATCTTCCTCAAATTCCGTACATCCGAATATTTTATGAGTCTCGAAAAACTTGCAATATATCAGCCAAATCGGTTCAGATTTAGAGATAGCTCTCATATATAGCTTTCGCCCGATTTACACTCATTTGCCCACAGAGGCCAATTTTTTGCTCCGATTTAGTTGAAATTTTGCACAGGGAGTATAATTAGCATTGCAGATATGCGTGCCAAATTTGGTTGAAATCGGTTCAGATTTAGATATAGCTCCCATATATAGCTTTCGCCCGATTTACATTCATATGACCACAGAGGCCAATTTTTAACTCCGATTTAGTTGAAATTTTGCACAGGGAGTAGAATTAGCATTGTTGCTATACGTGCCAAATTTGGTTGAAATCGGTTCAAATTTAGATATATCTCCCATATATTGCTTTCGCCCGATTTACACTCATGTGACCACAGAGGCCAATTTTTAACTCCGATTTAGTTGAAATTTTGCACTGGGAGTAGAATTAGTATTGTAGCTATGCGTGCCAAATTTGGTTGAAATCGGTTCAGATTTAGATATATCTCCCATATATAGCTTTCGCCCGATTTACACTCAAATTACCACAGAGGCCAATTTTTTGCTCCGATTTAGTTGAAATTTTGCACAGGGGGTATAATAAGCATTGCAGATATGCGTGCCAAATTTGGTTGAAATCGGTTCAGATTTAGATATAGCTCCCATATATAGCTTTCGCCCGATTTACATTCATATGACCACAGAGGCCAATTTTTAACTCCGATTTAGTTGAAATTTTGCACAGGGAGTAGAATTAGCGTTGTTGCTATACGTGCCAAATTTGGTTGAAATCGGTTCAAATTTAGATATATCTCCCATATATAGCTTTCGCCCGATTTACACTCATGTGACCACAGAGGCCAATTTTTAACTCCGATTTAGTTGAAATTTTGCACTGGTAGTAGAATTAGCATTGTAGCTATGCGTGCCAAATTTGGTTGAAATCGGTTCAGATTTAGATATATCTCCCATATATAGCTTTCGCCCGATTTACACTCATATGACCACAGAGGCCAATTTTTAACTCCGATTTAGTTGAAATTTTGCACAGGGAGTAGAATTAGCATTGTAGCTATGCGTGCCAAATTTGGTTGACATCGGTTCAGATTTAGATTTAGCTCCCATATATATGTTTTTCTGATTTCGACCAACATTTTCCTTGTAAAATCGCCACTGCTTAGTCTAAATTTGTAAAAATGACTCTAATTTTCCTAAACTACTAATACATATATATCGAGCGATAAATAATAAATAACCTTTTGCGAAGTTTCCTTAAAACTGCTTCAGATTTAAATGTTTCCCATATTTTTTACTAAAATTGTGTTCCACCCTTGTGCATTAGCCATCTTAAATTTTGAGTCTATAGATTTTGTAAAAGTCTATCAAATTCTGTCCAAATCGAGTGATATTTAAATGTATGTATTTGGGACAAATCTTTATATATAGCACCCAACACATTTGACGGATGTGATATGGTATCGAAAATTTAGATCTACAAAGTGGTGCAGGGTATAATATAGTCGGCCCGGCCCGACTTTACACTTTCCTTACTTTTTTTTTTTAACTTTATATTTTTTCCATTCGTTAGGGTATATTATCACAAAAGAGAAAATGAGCCCAATTTTTTTTTATTGGAGCTTATTTTCATACGACTCATATTCATTATGACGCGTCGCCTCACATTTGGGTTGTGGGGCTTCGTTTCCTGGGGCCCATTTTCATATTGCCGCTTTTTCAATCTTACTCCCCGAATAGAATCTTACTGATAGAATAATAATCTCTATGCAAAGACAAGGAAAGGCATAATTATTTTGGTTGAATTCACAATAAGTGAAAGAAGTTTCGTTCTTATGGGAGGATATTATTTTTTAGTCCTACAGCTTTCCTCTTATACCAAGACCATCTAAATAACGTACGCATTTTTGTTTTCTATAACAAAATTCAGTAGATGTTTCCCAAATTATATCATAAATATGATATTACTTAATATCCTGGCACATATGATACTGGGGGGAACTATTCGAATAAATTCCTTATAAGCTGGCACATATTCAAGTCAATCCTTCTGGTTATTCATTTGTTTCCCAAAAAACATCATTAGCCGCCCATTTCCCAACGTAAGCGTCATCATCAACACCATAGTCACTTCGCACTTTGCCCAAATCCCCTAAATCCTCTTAATTATGAGAATAGTTTCATTCTATATGTTTTGTTTTGCAATTTCATCACTCTTACAATCCATGTTAGCACGTAAGCAATTTGCAGGACTACTAGGGGAAGGTGTAATGCGGAATGATTTGCTAGAAAACAACTACATCTACTTCATAATGAACGAATGCATTCTATCACATTTGCTCATTTTTATGGCAGCTATTATTGTAAATGTTAACACATATAAAAGTTTCTGTTGTTTGTGGTGAATATGTGTGTGTGTGGGTTCAAGCATGGGGGAAGATGAAAGTATACGGTATTATGCCTCAAAACCTTTGCCAGGTCAGTGGATGATTGGCATATTTTTTGGAGTATTTTTGATTCGTAATGATTTTTAATTGGTTCCAAGAACAATGAAATATTGGAAATTAATAATGTAATAATGGAAATTAGTTTTGAATTTTTCATAGCTCATTTATCTATACTGCGATGAAAACAAAAACTTGCCCGGATCCAAAGATTTTGTCTTTACACTAATGATTTCGATGTTGCCAAAGAAACGGTGTATTGACATAAGGATATCTTTAACACACAATTCTCTCTTGTAAATTAGAGTTTCGCGTACAAGGAAAAAAATTGACTTTATTAACTTTTTCTGAGTTTTTTCATGTCCTATGAAATCGTATTAACGGCAAAATTTCCAAAGTAGACTCGACTTCAAATAGAAATTATGTTATGTTTCAAGTAAAAACGTCTTTAAAGTAAACAAGTAAGGAAAGTCTAAAGTCGGGCGGAGCCGACTATATTATACCCTGCACCACTTTGTAGATCTGAATTTTCGATACCATATCACATCCGTCAAATGTGTTGGGTGCTATATATAAAGGTTTGTGCCAAATACATACATTTAAATATCACTCGATTTGGACAGAATTTCATAGACTTTTACAAAATCTATAGACTCAAAATTTAAGTTGGCTAATGCACTAGGGTGGAACACAATTTTAGTAAAAAAATATGGGAAACATTTGAATCTGAAACAATTTTAAGGAAACTTCGCAAAAGTTTAATTATGATTTATCGCTCGATATATATGTATTAGAAGTTTAAGGAAATTAGAGTCATTTTTACAACTAACTAAGCAGTGGCGATTTAACAAGGAAAATGTTGGTATTTTGACCCTTTTTGTCGAAATCAGAAAAACATATATATGGGAGCTATATCTAAATCTGAACCGATTTCAATCAAATTTGGCACATATGACTATACTACCAGTTGTACTCCTTGTGCAAAATTTCAAGCTAATCGGGATAAAATTCTAGCTTCTGGGTCCATATAAGTGCATATCGGGCGAAAGATATATATGGGAGCTATATCTAAATCTGAATCGATTTCAACCAAATTTGGCACGCATAGCTATAATGCTTAATCTACTCCCTGTGCAAAATTTCAGCCAAATTGGGCCAAAACTCTGCGTTTTAGGACCATATTAGTCCATATCGGGCGAAAGATATATATGGGAGCTATATCTAAATCTGAACCGATTTCAATCAAATTTTACACACTTGACTATACTACTAATTGTACTACTAGTGCAAAATTTCAACCAAATTCGGCCAAAAGTCTGGCTTCTGGGGCCATATAAGTCCATATCGGGCGAAAGATATATATGGGAGCTATATCTAAATCTGAACCGATTTCAATTAAATTTTGCACACTTGACTATACGACTAAGTGTTATGTTTGTACAAAATTTCAAGCAAATCGGTATAAAACTCTGGCCATATTAGTGCATATCGAAAGATATATATGGGAGCTATATCTAAATCTGAACCGATTTCTTCCAAAATCAATAGGGTTATATTCTGACCCAAATTAGGAACATGTGCCAAATTTGAAGGCGATTGGACTTAAATTGCGACCTAGACTTTGAGACGGACGGACGGACAGACGGACGGACGGACAGACGGTCGGACGGACAGACGGACAGACGGACGGACAGACAGACATAGTTATATCGACTCAGGGACCCACCCTGAGCATTATTGCCAAAGACACCATGTGTCTATCTCGTCTCCTTCTGGGTGTTGCAAACATATGCACTAACTTATAATACCCTGTTCCACAGTGTGGCGCAGGGTATAAAAACATCTCATATTTTTGAACACATTTTTTCTTTGCAGTTAAGATTAAAAAAAAAAATTGAAAAAAAGTTAAAGACGATTTCACTAATTTTAAAGAATTTTTCAGAGTTACTACAGCCATGTTGACCTTAGTTGAACAAAACTTTCTTTCATGTAAATATATTCATTTTTATTTCGAAACACTTTACCATAAGGACAAAGCTATTTCAATGAAAAATTTTCCAATATTTCTTCAGTGCTGTAGACAGTCCGTTATTTTAGGCTCACTTAGACGATATTGCGATACCACAAGTTGTGAAGTTTTCTCTTGTCAATAAGTGACGTCCGGGTTTATGTTTAGCTCAATGACAAGGAACCTATTTTATAGCCGAATCTGAACGGTGTTTCACATTACGGTGAAACCAATCGGAAAAACTTAAAATTTTCAAAAGAGAATTGTGTCAAACTCACGCGCACACCTCTAGTCTGAGACCAATACTTCGATGTGATACACACAGAATGACAAAGTTATCCTATGGTGGATGATATAAAAATTTTGATTTAAAAAAGTAATTTTTAAATTAACTGCGGTATTGAATATTGAAATATTGGATTAAAGGCATAAAAATCTTCAAAACTAGGCTAAAACTAATTTTGAAAATTTTGAATCTTTGATTTAAAGTTTTTTTTTTAATTGAAGCAACCATTTTGTGCTTTGAAGCATTTGTTATAATTTGAATTTATAAAGTGACATTTATTTGTACCTAAATAACATACCTTTGTCGATATATCGCAAAGAGAGAACGAAACTTCCGCATATTAGATATGTACCATAATTTTGAATTTATAGAGCCTACATTTAAAGCTAGATAACTTCTTCAAACAAGTCCTTATTTTTAAGAAGCTGCATCTTTGCCTCGGATTCAATACCAAAATCCTTAAAGGAATGTCAAAATCTGTGAATTCAAGTAAACTTATTTTTAGTGTGCATAACCTTTTATGGCTCAATTTCGTACAGATCGTTCTGCATAGGGCTATATCCGAACATTAGGCGACATTTTTGTATAGTTTTCTACAGGATCTAAAAGGCCACCCTCTAATTGTAACCCTCTACTTTGAGAGAATATATGTGCATGAAATTTCTACTCATATATGAATGTGCTTCAAATGCTCATTAGAATGTTCGAGAGTGTCTATTTTAAAAATTTTATATGTCGAATTGTTGGCACACATGCACACACACACAGATAGGCCACATGAAATAATGCTACTAGAGATTTGTGGGTGAATTGCTCTCAAGAGAATTTGTTGATATGATTTTGTGTGTATATGTGTGTGTGCGTGAGTTACCGCATTTTTGTATAAAGTGTAGTTTTAAGCCACGTCAGTCAAAAAACAAAATCAAATAAATTTATAAACATTAAATACAAACATAATTCATAGGCTAAGTCATAAGCAACATACATATATGAGAAAATCAGGACTAAATTCTACATGCCCTACGGGAAATGAATCAATCAAACGTGTGGCAAAAACCGTTTGCCACTCGTGCCAAAAATAATCTACTAAAATTTGAAGAAACATCTACCAAAAGTTTACCAAACTTAAAAAATCCAAATTTTATTTCTATAGAAAATTTCGTCAAAACTGTACTTCTATAGAAAATTTTGTAAAAATGTTTTTTCTATAGAAAATTTTGTCAAACTTTAGATAAAATTTTTCATAGTAATAAATTTTATCAAAATTTTATTTCTATGAAAAATTTTATCAAAATTTTATTGTTGTTGTGTTTTTTTATTTCAGCTTAAAACCATGCATTGACTAAACTACAAGTGTAGCTTAACCAACATAGGAAAAGAATGTTTGTCAAATTTATTTGGGCAAATCCCTATAGACTGCAAGATGGTTGGATGGACGCACGTTTCGGAGTTACCACATTCCTCATTAGCATCCTCTACTTGCAGCAAAACTATCAGAATAAATTCAGGCAGTTCACTAAACGCATGAAAAATTTTATCAAAATGTTATTCTTATAGAAAATTTTGTCAAATTTTTATTTCTATAGAAAAGTTTGACAGAATTTTATTTCTATTAAAAATTTTGTCAAAATTTTATCTCTATTAAAAATTTTGTCAAAATTTTATTTCTATTAAAAATTTTGTCAAAATTTTATTTCTATTAAACATTTTGTCAAAATTTTGTCTTTATTGAAAATGTTGTCAAAGTTTTATTTTTATTGAAAATTTTGTCAAAATTTTATCTCTATTGAAAATTTTGTCAATTTTTTTTTTTTTTTTAACTTTATGTACCTTTTATTTGGAGAGGTTTATTTTGAAAAATTTACCAAAATATCAAGAGTTCTACCAATCTACCAAACAGTAAAAAATCTACCAATTTGGGTAGAATTCTACCAACTGTGGCAACCGTAATGGTAAAACGTATGGCAGGGACCGGTCACTTTAATATGGGTTTGTCATTAACGGGGAAAATTTTCACTTTAGGACACGTCTTGGACTCATTCCAAAGGACAACCACCCTTCATGAACCAATCTCAGACAAACTCATCGCACCAGAAATGAAAAACTTTTGAAATATGTTGAACTCAAATTAATTATTCTGATCATTTTATTTCACTTAAGGTGTAGATCTAATAGCCATATATGGACATCTTAAGTTTACCCTTTATAAATTGTACGAACATTTTTGGAATTTATTGTAAAATTATAATAATTTTATATCTGTCACACATACGTTATATCTGTTACACATTCTATACATATACGTATATGTGAAATAAATTGGCAATTAACCGTAAACATCATTCAGCCATCACAAAATCCTGTTACCAAATAAAAGTTTTCCGCTAACATCCGTTTGACACCATTTTAATTGGAGTTCACAAGAGTAGACCCCTAAGGCTAGTCGAATACGCAATGTCACTGATTTGCATAATTTAATAGATTCTAATCTCTGTAATCACCACAAAAACATATTCCCCACTTAATCTTATCTAAATTGGGATACAATTTAAATAAAATCCATTAATTTTTTTCGTTTTTGTTTTTTTTTTTCTGTGTTTTTTGGTTTACATTGTATTCGCCTGACAAAATGACTTGGATAAAGATGTGAAATTTTGTTTTTGTGGGTCAGAGAAATGATTTTGTTTTTAGATTGTTTCTTTTTTACGGTGGCCTAAAACAAATCTAAAACACACTGCAAAGTGATGATTTTGTCTGCCAGAATCAAAAAGCACAACAAATGGATTTTTCCGATAGCACTGACCTACAAAATCGTATAAAAAACAAGTGCCTCAGGTTCGGGAGGGACGAATACCTGCAAACATGAATAACAACTCTTCGTCGTAGTAGGTTACATGAAAATATAAGAAGATCAGTTCGAATGTTACGCTTCCCCAAGTAAAATTTAAAGTTTCTACATAAGCAGACTACATCTGATTGTAGATTTATAAGAACCATTTTTGGGAATTTTGGAATCTTAAATACAATATTTAAGCGTGCAAGAAAATGAATAATTAACGCCAAGAAAATGAATAATTAACGAAAAGTAAAATCGAGAAATTTTGCTTTTGATTTGGAGCAATATCCCTCATAGCAAAACATGGACCCATACGAACCACATCTTCTGGGAGACCAAGAAATCAAATCGGAGGATAGTTCTATATGAACAAAACAAGTCAATTTAACTATATTTTAGTTTATGGAAATATTATGTTTTGCGAAAGTTTTCTTGACGTTAATAATTTACTAAATTCGAGTCTCTCACAAATAGTTCAGAATTTTTTTAGAATTTGTAAATTTTACCAATAATACGCACATCTGGAACTGCGTATGGCACCAAAGATATTTTTGTACTTTTAAACCGAACCCCAATCGTCATCTGATCCGATTGAAATTTGGCCCTCTAATTACCATACGAAAATTGCTTCATATCGATTCAAATTTATTTACACGCAAAGAAAAAAAAACACGTTTGGTAAACGAATACCGAAAACGGGTTTCTTTTGTTAGAGATTTTTTGAATTCCTTCGAATATTTTAAACTTTTATCACCAACAAAAAATCGTTTGTTACAAAATTTTTATTTTTTCAATAAAAAAAATTATTTTTGAACCAACAACACAGTCCATTTCGTTTATAACAAGCACTTTAAGTCTTTAATAAGACACATTTTACAGTTCATAGTTAAAATTTAATATAGTAGTATGTAATGTTGAACTTTTTTGGCCATCTTCCGAACATATCTGGAATATATGTAAAACAAAAAAACTTTTTGGAGTTCGGTCGCACCCTTGGCATGCAAGGCGGACGTAGCAACCACTGCACCAACTAAATGTTTGTTTCTGTTAAATAAAGTTTGTTTAATCGGCTCATGGGCGCCGCAAGCTATGCTATATTAATATAACTTATATGGATAGTTAGCTATTGATGCCAATAACAGCTGCATAGCTCAGTGGATAGTGTGTTGGCTTACAAATTGCATGGTCCGCGGTTCGATTTTCCGTCCAAGCGAAAGGTAAAATTTAAAAAATGTATAAAATCGAATAATTTCTTCCACATTGTTTGTATTACATAAAATCGTGCTAAGAACTAAAAAAATCTCGTGGAAGTGTGAAAGATGGGAGGGAAAATGCAATTAGACAGAAAATATTGTTTTTCGAATTATTCTTTATGAAATTGTTTTTACATCCTGGAAAAGAATAAACGTTTATCACAAAAAGTATATACTTTTCTTGCAAATAAGCTTTCTTAAAGCAAAAAGCAAATGAGAAACGAAGTTTGTTTGTCTAAAATTTCGTTTGGTAGGAAAGAATTATTTTTTTGTATGTATAAAAATTTCGTGTTGTTGCATTACTGCAGTAACAAAACGAAAAAAAAAAAATAAGATTAAGGGACTTGTAGTTATATGAAAAGATGATGTACAGTGGGAGTAAAGATGATTCAATTTGTATGAGGAAAATTCCTAGATGTTTTCTCCATAAGCATAAAGGGCCCAAAATTGAGTTATCTATCCCAGCCAGATCTATACTAAAGGTTGTGGAAAGGTTCATTAGCCCGAACCGAAACATGTACAGTCTAGGCGTGTATAGATTTGTATCTGGCGTTTTCTTTTCAATGACTCTATTAATCAAGTTTCTTAATCTAAATTTGTCCATAAAGCTCGATTAATAATTGTAAAATTAGCTAAAATATTTTAGTAATTGCAACATGATACAAATAAGTTAATAATTTATGTCAAACTGAAGAAAATTTATTAAAAATAATAATTTTTTTCTGTTGTTTAATAAAATTTCATATTTTGAAAGAAGAAATTGGAATTTAAAAAAAAATTAAATACCTTTTGTGCTGTATGGAGTTCATGACAGACACAATTTAAGTAAAAGTTACTCATTTAAGTTTCACAAATGAACTCAGTTTCAGCAAACTTCACCCATTTTAGTAAAATATGAACTATTTTCACACTGAAAAAAATATTGTCATGAGGTGAAAGATTTCATGTCATTAAAATACGAATGCAAATTTTGCTTAGCATAGAAGACTCATTTCTCTAATATAAAGTTTGTTTCCTTGTACAAAAGTCGATAAACTTTTCAATGAAGTCGTATTATCCTTATAATTAAGCAATTTCACTTAAAAATGAAAGAAAAAATGTTTGGGCTAAAGTCAACTTGACTTTAATAATTCAGAAAAATTCTTTACATTTAATGAAATTGTCTTTAAATTTGTGGCCTTTTTGTTTGTCTACAAAAAATATCGTTCAAATGAAGGACATGTTTTTCAACACTTTATTTTAAAGACGTTTTTTACTTGAAACGTACCACAATTTCTACTGGAAATCGATTCTTAACTTGGAAAATAAAGTTGTCGTTAACTCGTTTTTAAAGGACTTTGATAGCATATGAAGAAAAAAGATGAAAAAGCGAAAAATTAAAATTTACTTCCTAGAAGCAAATACGCAAAACCCAAATTTAAAAGGGAATTGTGTCTTAAAAGTATCCTTACTTGTATTCTCCGCTTCTTTGGCTCGGAATCAATACCAAAATTTTTAAAGTAAAAACAAAATCTTTGCAACCGGGCATTTTTTTTTCAGTGCATATGTGGTAAAATTGTGTAATTCATTTGTATAAAACTTTTGTTCTTATTTTTAGTTCACGTCATTAAAGTAAGCAAAAATTAATTAAAATATTTTGCAAAATTGAACTAAATCAACTAATTTTCGTGAACTAAAATAAAAGTGAACTGGCTATGAAAAATTTCGTTGCATTTTTTTCTGGGGGTACCAAAATCATAAGTATAAAGGCAAACTCTTTGGAAACGGGCATGCTTCCAAAGATTTTAATAGAACTTTGTACGAAATCCATGGTGGAGGGTACATTGTAACATATTCGATTTACGAAAATGTCTCAATTTTTATTATAACGACAATTCTTTAAAATTCAAAATTTTCCAACAACCAATGCCTCTCAGGCAATGTATATCCATAACCTGGAGGCTAGTGTAAATCATTTCCTCTTAAAGTCTAGAAAAATAAAATAACAACAGCAACCATTTACACTCCATTTCACAATTTGTATTGCTCACCCGCAGCTTTAGGCCAAACACAACGCATATCCTATTAGACTATCGTCGCATCGCAATCGTTCAAGAGAGAGAGAGAGTGGGAGAGAAAAGAAGGTGGGGCAAAGAACATAATACAGGGCAAAGGCAAATGTCCTTCATACAATAAAAAAAAATTGGTAGAGCAAGTGAGGCGTGAAAAAAACAAAAAAGTGACACAAATGAATGTGGGTTGGTGTCGTGTGAGGCAATAAATAAAAATTCAACCAAAGTAAGATAAATAATGTGACAAAGGTCAAATAAATCTTTGCTTTACATTGAGATGTCATGGAGCAGGAGGCAAGAACACACACATAAATAGGTTTTTAGGGAAATACACATCATAGCAATTCTAAAAGAAGCCACAACTGCTCCTAACACCCAACCATAACTTCGACCATAGATTGTTACTGTATTCATTCAATTCGCAATTCGAGTACGGCTGAAGAAATTGGAGCAAAATGACCAAAACTGGAACCAAGGAAAAATCTAAATAAAATCTTAACGATAATAAACTTTTGTATTGACGAAAGGACATATTAAAGATAAAAAAAATGTAATAGCTTACTTGCACTACTAAGAACATTTTGGATAAACATTTAGGAAAGAAAACTGCTCCATGGGACACAGACAAATTTTGTAGACCTACAATATTGTTGCGTTAGCAAGTTAACGTGATTTCAACAGACGGACGAACATCGCCTGATCGACTCAGAATTTCACCACTACCCAGAATGTATATAACACTAGGTCACAAATAACAAAATTTTCTCTGTTATTTGTTTCTAGCATACTTTTTCCCATTGATTTTGACCTACTAAACATGAAAATAAGCTTTAAAAAATTTTCTGTCGATTGGTTTTCGAGATACAAAGTTTTGAAATTTTTTTTATTTTAATTTTTGGAGGTACACTTACAATTTTGAGCATATCTTTCGTCTTCTTTGACCTATTTGACCTATACTACTACTCAAATTAAAGAAAATTGAGTCGTCTACAACTCATTTTCAGAAAATTTTCAAATCGGGTAAGTAGTTTGGATGTTGGCGGCTTAAAAAGGTACAAAAACTGCGTTTTTTTAGTAAAAATGTGGCATAAAAAACCATATAAAAATTCATATAAAATATAAAACACGATGCTAACAGAAATTTTGGGTTTTTACGTATAGCTGAAATTTTTACAAAGAAAATAACAAATAGCGGACTTATAATTTTTTTGGGTAAAAGACCGAAAATACCAAATCAACGCCCCAAAAAATGAGTAGAAACAAAGATATAACTGTACATTTTATGCCATGTGGAAAACAGCGTTGATGCGTTGATTTGGTCTTTTCGGTCTTTTACCAAAAAATTATAAGTCCGCTAAGATTTAGATTTTGTTAAGTAAGGGCTTATTTTCTTTGTCAAAATTTCGGCTATACGAAAAAAAAAAACACATTTTTACTAAAAAACGCCGTTCTTTAACCTTTTTCCGCCAACATCCAAACTACTTACCCGATTTGAAAATTTTCTGAGAATGAGTTGTAGACGGCTCAATTTACCTTAATAGGTCAAAGATATGCTCAAAATTGTAAGTGTACCTCCAAAAATTAAAAAAAAGTTCAAAAATTTGTATCTCGAAAACCAATAGACAGAAAATTTTTTAAAACTCATTTTCGTGTTTAGTAGGTCAAAATCAATGAGAAAAATTATGCTAGAACCAATTCACAAAACGACTGTTGGCTAGTGTAATTAATGGGTCACGAAACACGTTTGCCACTCGAACCAAAAATAATCTTCCAATATTTAAAAAAAAAATTACCAATCAAGTATCAAACAAAAGATCTTATTTTATCTACATTTTATTACTATAGAAAATTTTATTTCTATAGAAAATTTTATCAAAATTTTAATTTCTATAGAAAATTTTATTTCTATAGAAAATTTTCTAAAATTTTATTTTGTATAGAAAATTTTGTCAAAATTTTATTTCAATAGAAAATTTTGTCAAAATTTCATTTCGATAGAAAATTTTGTCGGAATTCTGTTTCTATAAAAAATTTTGTCAAAATTTTATTTCTATAGAAAATTTTGTTAAAATTTTATTTCTATAGAAGAAAATTTTGTTAAAATCTTATTTCTGTAGAAAATTTTGTCAAAATGTTATTTCTTTAGAAAATTTTTCAAAATTTTATTTCTGTAGAAAATTTTGTTAAAATTTTATTTAATAAAAAATGTTATAAAAATTTTGTTCAATAGAAAATTTTGTCAACATTTTATTTCTATAGAAAATTTTGTCTAAATGTTATTTCGTTTTGTTTTGTTATTGTTTGTTTATACTTCAATCATATTTGTTGTTTTGATCTCAGCTTAAAAACCATTGCGTTGACAAAACTAAATTGTCAAAATTGTCAACATTTTATTTCTGTAGATAATTTTGTCAAAATTTTATTTCTGTAGATTATTTTGTCCAAATTTTATTTCTATAGAAAATTTAGTCAAAATGTTATTTCTGTAGAAAATTTTGTCAAAATGTTATTTCTGTAGAAAATTTTGTCAAAATTTTATTTCTATAGAAAATTTTGTTAAAATTTTATTTCTATAGAAAATTTAGTCAAAATTTTATTTCTGTAGAAAATTTTGTCAAAGTTTTATTTCTATAAAAAATTTTGTCCAAATTTTATTTCTATAGAAAATTTTGTTCAAATTTTATTTCTATAGAAAATTTTGTCCAAATTTTATTTCTATAGAAAATTTTGTCAAAAGTTTATTTCTATAGAAAATTTTCTCGAAATTTTATTCCTATAGAAAATTTTCTCGAAATTTTATTTCTATAGAAAATTTTGTCTACATTTTATTTCTATAGAAAATTTTGTCAAAATTTTATTTCTATAGAAAATTTTGTCAAAAGTTTATTTCTATAGAAAATTTTGTCAAAATTTTATTTCTATAGAAAATTTTGTCAAAATTTTATTTCTATAGAAAATTTTGTCAAAATTTTGTTTCTATAGAATATTTTGTCAAAATTTTATTTCTATGGAAAATTTTGTTAAAATTGTATTTCTATAGAAAATTTTGTCAAAATTTTATTTCTATAGAAAATTTTGTCAAAATTTTATTTCTATAGAAAATTTTGTTAAAATTTTATTTCTATAGAAAATTTTGTCAAAATTTTTTTCTATAGAAAATTTTCTCTAAATTTTATTTCTATAGAAAATTTTGTCAAAAGTTTATTTCTATAGAAAATTTTGTCAAAATTTTATTTCTATAGAAAATTTTGTCAAAATTATATTTCTATAGAAAATTTTGTTAAAATTTTATTTCTGTAGAAAATTTTGTCAAAATTTTATTTCTATAGAAAATTTTCTCTAAATTTTATTTCTATAGAAAATTTTGTCAAAATTTTATTTCTATAGAATATTTTGTCAAAATTTTATTTCTATGGAAAATTTTGTTAAAATTGTATTTCTATAGAAAATTTTGTCAAAATTTTATTTCTATAGAAAGTTTTGTCAAAATTTTATTTCTATAGAAAATTTTGTTAACATTTTATTTCTGTAGAAAATTTTGTGAAAATTTTATTTCTATAGAAAATTTTATTTCTATAGAAAATTTTGTGAAAATTTTATTTCTATAGAAAATTTTATTTCTATAGAAAATTTTGTGAAAATTTTATTTCTATAGAAAATTTTGTCAAAATTTTATTTCTATACAAAATTTTGTTAAAATTTTATTTCTATAGAAAAATTTGTCAAAATTTTATTTCTATAGAAAATTTTGTCCAAATTTTATTTCTATAGAAAAATTTGTCAAAATTTTATTTCTATAGAAAGTTTTGTCAAAATTTTATTTCTATAGAAAATTTTGTCAAAAGTTTATTTCTATAGAAAATTTTGTCAAAATTTTATTTCTATAGAAAATTTTGTCAAAATTTTATTTCTATAGAAAATTTTGTCAAAATTTTATTTCTATAGAAAATTTTGTCAAAATTTTATTTCTATAGAAAACTTTCTCTAAATTTTATTTCTATAACAAATTTTGTCTACATTTTATTTCTGTAGAAAATTTTGTGAAAATGTTACTTCTATAGAAAATTTGGTGAACATTTTATTTCTATAGAAAATTTTGTCAAAATTTTATTTGTATAGAAAATTTTGTCAAAATTTGATTTGTATAGAAAATTTTGTCAAAATTTGATTTGTATAGAAAATGTTGTCAACATTTTTTTTCTATAGAAAATTTTGTTAACATTTTATTTCTGTAGAAAATTTTGTGAAAATTTTATTTCTATAGAAAATTTTGTGAAAATTTTATTTCTATAGAAAATTTTGTGAAATTTTTATTTCTATAGAAAATGTTATTTCTATAGAAAATTTTGTGAAAATTTTATTTCTATAGAAAATTTTATTTCTATAGAAAATTTTGTGAAAATTTTATTTCTATAGAAAATTTTGTGAAATTTTTATTTCTATAGAAAATGTTATTTCTATAGAAAATTTTGTGAACATTTTATTTCTATAGAAAATTTTGTGAAAATTTTATTTCTATAGAAAATTTTGTGAAAATTTTATTTCTATAGAAAATTTTGTGAAAATTATATTTCTATAGAAAATTTTGTGAAAATTTTATTTCTATAGAAAATTTTGTGAAAATTTTATATCTAACTATAGAACATTTTGTTGAACTTTTATTCCTATAGAAATTATACCAAATTTTTATTTCTATAGAAAAATTGTAAAGTTAATTGGAGAGGACTATTTTGCAAAATCTACCAAAACATTAAGAATTCTACCAATCTACCAAACAGTGAAAAATCTACCATTTTTGGTAGAATGTTACGAAACCATTATTTCGATCTGCTATAAATGGAAGTATACGCCCCAACCTACGGTGGATGCTACCCAACAATTTGTATTGGCATTCGGCTGTGAGATCCATTTGGAACCAGGTTTTTCCCTATTCAAATGAAAACCACAAATTTCTTGCCCTATCCGACGCCAATGTTTCGTAGTGTGAAACAAAATGCAGAATAAATCTTTTTATCATTCCACATCATGTGTAGCAATCACTCCATCAATTGGCCTTTTGCAACGTCATTTGAAGCCCAACCACGTAGGTTACAGTACTAAGGCTATGAAGCCAACAGAAAAGAAGAAAACACACACACACATTCACGCTTTCACACATATACACATACTCGTCTCTGCTACTTAGATAGTTCTATAAATTTCACACTTAATTTAATTTTCATACATTCATTCCCAGGGAATTCTAAGGCAGTTGTGTAATAAAAATGGATAATAGCCTGTAGAAGAAACACATCACCCTTGATACAAATCCAAAGCTATGACTCCAGACATAAGTACACTGCCACTGGGTGTAAGAATGAAAATCAGAAAAGAAGCAAGGCAAAACTATTCAAATGCTAAACACATCGCGTGTCTTTACATTTGGGAACAATAAAAAAGGATATTTGATATTATTTACGTGTCTGTTTGCCACAAGATAATGGGTCTAGTCCATCACATTTATTTAGTGAAGAGCACATTGAATTCATCCATATCACTCAAAGGACCACTGAAAATTAAGTAAGTGTAAGAGTGTATAAGGCATAAAGAATGGGGCGTAATGGGGGCCCATCATAATTTCAGAAGATTTGTGGGAATTGCCAAAGGCAATTTGACCACAAAAGATCTATATGCTCACTAAGGACTAAATTCGCCTTGTGAATTGTCTAATCAGTGAATAATAATTTGAAATAGCCATAGACGTAAATTAGTAATACTTTGGTCATAATTTTAAAATTACCCTAAGGAAATTGGTACACGGACTTATCACAGGACTGGTACCGACGCTCCAGTTTCTCACAATTTTTAAATTTTCATATAAATTACTAATTTCCCAAGTCTATTGGTATACCCACTACCTTAAAGAGGGAAAATGGGGTAGTATAAGTTGTCATTCCGTTTGTAATAGAGGTGTGCAAGTGAGTAATATTTCACTCACGCACACTCACACACGTAAGTCGTAAGAGTTTTTTTTTCAGAAGCTGCATTATTTTCGCGAGCTTTTTTTCGAAATTCATTACTCACGCACACTCACGAATATATTATTTTCGTGACTCACGCACGGCATTTGGTTTATTAATCACGTACACTCACGCCGTGGTTTGTAACACATCGAAATATCGCTTTCCGATGAAGGGGTGTAATCACGGTTGCCACAGTTGGTAGAATTCTACCAAAAATGGTAGATTTTTTACTGTTTGGTAGATTGGTAGAATTCATGATGTTTTGGTAGATTTTGCAAACTATACTTCTCCAAATAAGAGGCATATCAATTTTCTATAGAAATACAATTTGCATTTCTATAGATGCACAATTATGACAAAATTTGGCACACAGTAATCTAATTTAACACCCTTCAAGTGTGCAAAATTTCATCGAAATCGGCATACATATGTATCGCACGATTTTCACAAATTTGCCCATAATAGCCTTATTTATCAACCGATCAAAGTTGGCCAAATTAATTCTTCTATAGTACATACTATATGCGCAAAATCGAAATCGGTTCAGATTTAGCTATAGCTCCCATATATATGTACCGGCCGATTTTCCCAAATTTGACCATAATAGCCTTATTTATTAACCGATCTTACTCAAATTTAGCACAAGGTAACCTCTTATGGTATCGACCAAACCTGGAAAATATCATCCAAATCGGTTCAGATTTAGATATAGGAAAATCGAGCGATGCATATATACCCAGCAAAAAAATTGGAAGTTGTCCACAAACATTTCTTTTAAATCGCATCCCGGAATCCCCCATCAAGTTTTTTCCACTTCCAATGCAGTTCTTTTGGACAAGTCCCCAAACATTTATTTATTTTAAAGCGCATACCGAGATCTCCTATCGATTTGTTTTCACTTCTGATGAAATCCTTTTGGACAAGTCTTAGAAATTGCGGAATTAGTCGGTTTTAAGTGAAAATTTAAGTTTTGGAAATAGAAAATAGAAACAAAAAGAATAGAAAATCAATAAAAATGTAAAAAAATAATTAAAAAAAAAATAAATAAAAAATCATCTCCTCTGGAATTTGCGTCGTTTGACTTTTTCACGTCCATGGAAGTTCTTTGGAGAACGTTTTGCAAATTATGATAATTTTTAATTTTTTGTTGATTTTTAATGGAACAAATATACATCCAGAAAAAAGGGGCTCTAATGCCAACTGAACTTTAATTTAGTTCATGAAGATTAGTTGATTTTAGTTCAATTTTGCACAATATGAGTAAATGTTCCTTATTTGAATAATTTTTTGCTAATTTTAATGACGTGAACTAAAAATAAGAAAAAAAGTTGTATACACATATAGTGCACAATTTTACTATAAAATAAAATAGTTCATATTTTCCTAAAATGGCAGAAGTTTGCTTAAATTAAGTTCATAAGTCTGTCAAATGAGTAAATTTTACTAAAATTTTACCTGTCTTGAATTCGTACAGCGCTAAAGACATTTTAACAATTTTTAAATCCAATTTTTTCTTTCAACATATGAAATTTTCTTAAACAACAGAAAAAAAAATTAATTATTTTCAAAAAAATTTCTTCAGTTTGACAAAAAGTATTAACTTATTTATAACATGTTGCAATTAGAAAACTATTTTAGTTAAAATTTTCTAAAATAAACCTACATTTTCTTCCATGGTGGGTTCACTTTTTTTTGGGTCTATCTATATAAAAATATATGCCGAGAAAACAAAATAAAAACGATGTATAATATAAAAAAATATTTTTTTACAAAAATATTTAATAAAAAAATTTCCACTGATGAGATGTGAACCAGCGTTCTTTATTTTTTCATTCATAATAATAAAGAACATCTCAAGAAGTAGTTAAGATGTCATGCCGTGGTGTCATATTAGGTTCATATCACAAACATTAGAATATAAGTTTGGATACATCGTGTTCAATGGCGTTTGTGGTTGAGTGTGCTAAGGCGTTCTGTTATGGTGCCAACAGACCCAAACAATTTTTCAATTTGTAAAAATTAGATAATAAGACAAGTATATACAGCACTAAGTTCGGCCGGGCCGAATCTTAAATACCCACCACCATCAACCAAATATTAGGGTTTCCTTTGAAATTTCAGGAGGGCTTGAGGACTTGAGGACACTTCCCGAAGATAAATTTAAAGATTTCTCCTATGAGGACTATATCAGATTCTGGATTTATAAGAACCATTTTTGTTTGAGTTTTAGAGGAATCATTAACATCTCTTGTAAGTGTGCAAGAAAATCATAAAATAACGTCTTGATTTGAAATCTTAAATCTGTAGAAGTAAAATCTGGAAATTTTACATTGAGTTTCAAGCAAATTTCATGATCAGTGCGCCTTCTACACCCTCAAGAAGTGAAGTCGGTCTATATGGAGGCATTACCAAATGGACCGATAACAACTTAATCCGATACACGTTTTTGTGAGCCTTAAATACCAGAATATTTACAATTTCAGGCAAATCAGGTAAAAACTACGGATTCTAGAAGCCCAAAAAGTAAAATCGGGAAATCGGTCTATATGGGGGCTATACCAAAATATGGACCGATACTCACCATTTTCGGCACACCTCTTTTGGTCCTAAAATACCTCTAGATTTCCAATTTCAGGTAAATTGAATAACAACTGCGGTTTCTATAAGCCCAAGAAATAAAATCGGGAGATCGGTCTATATGGGGGCTATACCAAAATATGGACCGATACTCACAATTTTTGGCACACGTATTTGTGGTCCTACAATACCTCTAGATTTCCAATTTCAGGTAAATTGAATAAAAACTGCGGTTTCTATAAACCTAAGAAGTAAAATCGGGAGATCGGTCTATATGGGGGCTATACCAAAACATGGACCGATACTCACCATTTTTGGCACACCTCTTTATTGTCATAAAATACCTCTAGAAGACTGTAGCGCGATTACAACAGGCAGACAGACGGACATCGTTATATCGTCTTAGAATTTCTCCCTGATCAAGAATATATACACGGATAAAAAAGACTGTTTTTCATATGTTTGGCTATAAACATTATATGTTTGGAACACAAATTTTTAAACACAATATTTTTGAGTGCAAGCATATAATGTTCATAAACTAGCATAACATGTTTGGGACATATATGTTAATATATTAGAACATATTATGTTTGGGACATAAAATGTTTGTAAATATAATATGCTTGGATGCAAACATATATTAATTTAGAAATAGCCTATAAACATATATGTGTTTAGTAGCTTGGAGCGCTATTTAACAGGGAGCGATATTGAATTAAGTTGGTGGTTGTTGCTTGTTATTACAAAATTAACATTTTATTTTTCCTTGGGCAATTGATCAGCTACTTCTTTGATCCTTACAAACTGTGTGGTCCGCTGTTCGAATCCCCGTCCGGCAAAAGGTAAATTTAAAATAAAAAAAATCATAAAATTGAATAATTTCTTCTACAATGTTTGTATTGCAAAAAAAGGTGCTAAGAACTAAAAAATCTCGTGGAAGTGAGAAAGATGTGGGGGAATATACAATTAGGCAGAAACAAAATTTTGAGCATTCAGGTCGAAAACCTATGTTGTTAGCACCTATATTACCTGTTTATTTTCATAATTCATTATGATTGTAAATATATAAATAAATAAATAAAATTTTGAGCACAATATTGTTTGGGAGATTTTTTTTTAAGCATATAATATTTTTGGGTGCAAAATGCTTCCAAACATATTATATGTTCAAATAATAACATATTGTTTTTTGGAAGACAACATTATTGAATTTGGATGCAAAAATACAAAATGTTTGGAACTTAGCCTACCCAAACATATATTGTTTAGACCAATATGCTTTCAAACATATTATATATTGGAAGAGATCAAACATATAAATGTTTGGGCAATACCCAAAAATGTATATGCTTGAAGCAAAATATGTTTGGGAGTATATGTTACAGAGGCGATTTTTTGTGAGGGTGTATAATTTATATAGTCGGAAATCGATATTTCGATGTGTTACAAACGGAATGACAAACTTATTATACCCCCGTCACCATTCTATGGTGGTAGGTATACAAATAAAAGTGTAACAAAAAATACTAATAAATAAGTATATACGGCCGTAAGTTCGGCCAGGCCGAATCTTATGTACCCTCCACAATGGATTGCGTAGAAGCTTCTATTAAGGACGGTCCTACACAATTGAATTACTTGGCTTGCGGCCGATGGCAAGGCATCTTAAAACTTCTTAACATAATCTTTTAAATTGTGAGTTAGTCCATGCGGGATATATATTGGGCAAAACAAAGGCCGAATAAGTACATATATATTCAGTTCTTGACCAATATATAAACCAAAAATGACAGATTTTTACTGTTTTGTAGATTGGTAGAATTCTTGATGTTTTGGAAGATTTTGCAAAATATTCCTCTCTAACTAAGAGGTACTTCAGAAATTTTCGATAGAAATAAAATTTTGACAAAATTTTCTATAGAAATAAATTTTTAACAAAATTTGCTATAGAGACTATGCTTTTACAAAATTTTCTATAGAAATATAAAATTTTGACAAAATTTTCTATGGCAATAAAATTTTGGTAGATTATTTTAAGAGGCTCCGCAAGCCAAATCCGGGGGTTCGGTTTATATGGGGGCTATATATAATTGTGGACCGATGTGGACCAATTTTTGTATGGGTTTTAGAGACCCTATACCAACATTAAGTAACAATTTTCAGCCGGATCGGATGAAACTTGCTTCTCTTTGAGGCTCCGCAAGCCAAATCTGGGGATCGGTTTATATGGGGGCCAAATATAATTATGGAGCGATGTGGACCAATTTTTGCATGGTTGTTAAAGACCATATACCAACACAATGTACAAATTGCAGCCGGATCGGATGAAATTTGCTTCTCTTTGAGGCTCCGCAAGCCAAATCTGGGGATCCGTTTATATAGGGGCTATACGTAAAACTGATCCGATATGGCCCATTTGCAATACCATCCGACCTACATCAATAACAACTACTTGTGCCAAGTTTCAAGTCGATAGCTTGTTTCGTTCGGAAGTTAGCGTGATTTCAACAGACGGACGGACGGACGGACATGCTTAGATCGACTCAGAATTTCACCATGACCAAAAATATATATATTTTATGGGGTCTGAAAGCAATATTTCGATGTGTTACAAACGGAATGACAGTTAATATATCCCCCATCCTATGGTGGAGGGTATAAAAAATGAAATTGGAAAAAAAAACTTTTTTTTTAGGTTTTTAAATTTCTTTACCCAAATGAACTTCCAAGGCACAACTTCTAAGGCAATGCAAAGGATCCAAAAATGGAGTACTTCCGTTCTATGATACGTCCATGTAAAAGTCATTGGAGATGATCCAAGTTTGCACTACTTCCGAATCACAAATTGGGGATCCAAACTACTTTTTGGAAGCTCTTTTTTTTGCTGGGTATGGGATTTATGTATAGCTCGGTTTTCCCAAAGTTGTTCATAGTACTCTTATTTATTAACCATTGGTACTCAAATTTAAAGTTGAAATCGTTAAAGTATTATTAGACGATCGTAGATAGACTTACATATAGCTCTTACATATATATATTTCCCAAGTTTAACAAAGTTGGATTTTTGTACCCACACTTTTTTATACCCTTCACCACTACTGTGGTACAGGGTACACTGAAAAAACAGTGAACCCACCAGAAAGAAAAATTTCGGTTAGCTTTAGAAAATTTTGAATATTTTTAGAAAATTTTAACTAAACAGTATAACAAACGTTGGCATCACGCCGATGTCATAAAAATAAGCAAATATTTTTCGACAAATTCAAGAAAATTTATTAGACATAATTAAGTTTTTTCACTTGTTAAACAAAATTTTGTAGTTTGAAGGAAAAACTTGGAGTTCAAAATTGCAAGAATGTCTTTAGTGACATACGAAGTTCATGATGAACGCATTTGTAGTAATATTTACAAATTTAAAGAAATATTGAACTATTTTTTGGAAGACACGAATTTAGTTAATCTTTATCCTTCATTTGTGTATATTTTTTTCCTCGGTTTTAGTTAATTTAACTAACGTAAACAAAAAATTATTAGAGTAGAGGAAACTTTCTCCAAACATAATAATTCCATGAACTAAAATAAAGTTAAATTGTCTTTAGTGAAATAGAGAGTTCACTTTTTTTTTGAGTGTATAATAAGTTTGTGCATTTGTATGTAACGCCAAGAAGGAAAAGTCTGAGACCCATCGTTTAGTATACCGATCGTCTTAGAATTAAATTCTGAGTCGATTTAGCGATGTCCGTCTGTCTGTCTGTCCGTCTGTCTGTCTGTTGATGTATTTTTGTGTGCAAAGTACAGCTCGCAGTTTTAGTCCGATTGTCCTAAAATTTGGTATAGGGTCCTGTTTCGGCTCAAAGACGATCCCTATTGATTTTGGAAAAAATCGGTTCAGATTTAGATATTGCTGCCATATATATTTTTCACCGATCTGGTCATAATTTGCGTGTATATCAACCGATCTTCCTCAAATTCCGTACATCCGAATATTTTATGAGTTTCGAAAAACTTGCAGAATATCAGCCAAATCGGTTCAGATTTAGATATAGCTCCCATATATAGCTTTCGCCCGATTTACACTCATTTGCCCACAGAGGCCAATTTTTTGCTCCGATTGAGTTGAAATTTTGCACAGGGAGTAGAAATAGCATTGTAGTTATGCTCGCAAAATTTGGTTGAAATCGGTTCAGATTTAGATATAGGTCCAATATATAGGTTTCGGCCGACTTACACTCATATGACTACAGAGGCCAATTTTTGGTCCGATTTAGTTGAAATTTTGCACAGGGAGTAGAAATAGCATTATAGCTATGCGTGCCAAATTTGGTTGAAATCGGTTCCGATTTAGATATATCTCCCATATATAGCTTTCGCCCGATTTACACTCATATGCCCACAGAGGCCAATTTTTAACTCCGATTTAGTTGAAATTTTGCACAGGGAGTAGAATTAGCATTGTTGCTATGCGTGCCAAATTTGGTTGAAATCGGTTCAGATTTAGATATAGCTCCCATATATATGTTTTTCTGATTTCGACAAAAATGGTCAAAATACCAACATTTTCCTTGTAAAATCGCCACTGCTTAGTTGAAAAGTTGTAAAAATGACCCTAATTTTCCTAAACTTCTAATACATATATATCGAGCGATAAATCATAAATAAACTTTTTCGAAGTTTCCTTAAAACTGCTTCAGATTTAAACGTTTCCCATATTTTTTTACTAACATTGTGTTCCACCCTAGTGCATTAGCCGACTTAAATGTTGAGTCTATAGATTTTGTAGAAGTCTATCAAATTTTGTCCAGATCGAGTGATATTTAAATGTATGTATTTGGGACAAACCTTTATATAAGCCCCCAACACATCTGACGGATGTGATATGGTATCGAAAATTTAGATCCACAAAGTGGTGCAGGGTATAATATAGTCGGCCCCGCCCGACTTTAGACGTTTTACTAACATTGTGTTCCACCCTAGTGCATTAGCCATCTTAAATTTTGAGTCTATAGATTTTGTAGAAGTCTAACAAATTCTTCCAGATCGAGTGATATTTAAATGTATGTATTTGGGACAAACCTTTATATATATGTGGACTTACAAAGTGGTGAAGGGTATAATATAGTCGGCCCCGCCCGACTTTAGACTTTCCTTACTTGTTTTAATAATGGATTCAATATTAGTGGCATACTAATTCTGTAGGTGCGGAATCAAATATAGTTCCTAACATCAGACAGTTCTGTTGTTGTGATAAAACTCCCATAAACGTGTACCCCTTAATATTCTTAAATATAGAAATGTGGTTTATCTCCCAAACCTATACCATTGGTACCAAAAAAAAAAAATATATTATTAATTCAGTAGGGTTGGTTAAGGGAATAATATAGTCGGCTCCGCCCGACTTACTACTTTACTTACTTGTTATCTATATAATTTTCTTTCAAACTAATTTCCTTACAACGAAAAGCAAATAGAAAACGATGGTTGTTTGTCTAAAATTTCGTTTGGGAGGAACGAATTATTTTTTGTGTGTACTTATTTATATGTAAGTTAATAAGTTACTTATTTATATGTAAGTTAATAAGTTATGTAAGTTAGAATTTTACAAAATATCAATAATACGATCATTTAAAATAAACTGATACAAAATCTTTTCGTAGACTTTAGATCTTATATTATTTGTTTTAATCATATTCACAATCGTCTTACGTTAGTTCTCCTGTAATCTTCTTCAATATAGCCATTTTGGCCTTTTGCTCTGATATTGACTTATATTGATTTTTGGTTAGCCAAGCCACACAAATTAGAAAGTGGTAAAATGGGATATCCCCAAAAAACCGATTTAAAACACAATTCAAGCATATTTGTATGTGTACATAAATAAGATTCAAACAAAATAGGTAATTTACATTCTTGATCTCTTCAGCACTTTATTAAAATATTTATACAAAAGCTCATTGATTTACGTACGTATTAAACGAACACACACACACACACATACACTTATGAACCTTTCCAACCATTATCATCAGCACACAACAAAAAAAGTCAATATATATAAATATTTTTTTGGTTTGGTAATAACAAAGAAGAATATCCCAAAAAAAAATTAAGTACAAAAATGATTTACATATTCATAAAGAGAGATTTTGAGAAAATGGAATAAAAAGTAAAACCTTAAAATGTATGAATAAGCTTTTAAGGATATAAATTAAGTACGTACACACATATACTCTAGTATGTGTAGTCGTATCTGTATATATATGTATATGTAAATCATCCCTTAATATACCATTGTATTGGATAAGGATACAAGAGCAATGTACACAACTATAAAATATGGTGTGGGAAAGTTAAAATTTGGGAGAAACTTGCACCTTAGAAATGGTCTTATACCCTCCACGAACGGAATATTCTGTGGGAGCCTGAAATGACTGGCCACCCCTATACCTAATATAACCTTTATTATTGAAGGCTACACCATAGGATGGGAGATGTGCTCATTTTGTCATTGTGTTTGTAACTCTTTGAAATATTTGTCTGTGTTCCCATAAAGTGTATATAAAATTTTGAGGCGATGTCCGTCCATCCGCCATCCTTATACCGCAAAGCACATAGTGGACAGTGTAAACTAACTTTGACCTGCCAAAAAATGTGGCTACCACAAATATTGAATGTAGAACCGATCATCTTTAAATTTACCACAAAATAATTTTTTTATAGTATCCTTCAAGTGTGAAAAATTTCGTAATTTTCCTTCGTGTACGAACGAAATTTTATATTAATTTGGCTTACTTTAATGATGTGAACTAGAAATGAGAAAAAAGTTGTGTACCAATGAAGTATACCATATTACAAAATTTAACAAGTAAGAAAAGTCTAAAGTCGGGCGGGGCCGACTATATTATACCCTGCACCACTTTGTAGATCTAAATTTTCGATACCATATCACATCCGTCAAATGTGTTGGGTGCTATATATAAAGGTTTGTCCCAAATACATACATTTAAATATCACTCGATTTGGACAGAATTTGATAGACTTTTACAAAATCTATAGACTCAAAATTTAAGTCGGCTAATGCACTAGGGTGGAACACAATGTTAGTAAAAAACAAGTAAGGAAGGTCTGAAGTCGGGCGGGGCCGACTATATTATACCCTGCACCACTTAGTAGATCTAAATTTTCGATACCATATCACATTCGTCAAACGTGTTGGGGGCTATATATAAAGGTTTGTCAAATACATACATTTAAATATCACTCGATCTGGACAGAATTTGATAGACTTCTACAAAATCTATAGACTCAAAATTTAAGTCGGCTAATGGACTAGGGTGGAACACAATGTTAGTAAAAAAAAATATGGGAAACATTGAAATCTGAAGCAATTTTAAGGAAACTGCGCAAAAGTTTATTTATGATTTATCGGTTGATATATATGTATTAGAAGTTTAGGAAAATTAGAGTCATGTTTACAACTTCTCGACTAAGCAGTGGCGATTTAACAAGGAAAATGTTGGTATTTTGACCATTATCGTAGAAATCAGAAAAACATATATATGGGAGCTATATCTAAATCTGAACCAATTTCAATCAAAATTGGCATACTTAACTATACGACTAAGTGCTATGTTTGTACAAAATTTCAAGCAAATCGGTATAAAACTCTGGCTGCTGGGTCCATATTAGTGCATATCGGGCGAAAAATATTAATGGGAGCTATATCTAAATCTGAACCGATTTCAAGCAAATTTTGCACACTTGACTACACTACCAACTGTACACGTTGTGCAAAATTTCAAGCTAATCGGGATAAAACTCTGGCTTCTGGGGCCATTTAAATCCATATCGGGCGAAAGATATATATGGGAGCTATATCTAAATCTGAACCGATTACAATCAAATTTGGCACACATGACTATATTACTAATTGTACTTCTAGTGCAAAATTTCAACCAAATTGGACCAAAACTCTGGCTTGTGGGTCCATATAAGTGCATATCGGGCGAAAGATATATATGGGAGCTATTTCTAAATCTGAACCGATTTTAATCAAATTTTGCACACTTGACTATACTACTAATTGTAATCCTAGTGCAAAATTTCAAACAAATTCGGCCAAAAATTAGGAACATGTGCCAAATTTGAAGGCGATTGGACTTAAATTGCGACCTAGACTTTGATCACAAAAATGTGTTCACAGACAGACGGACGGACAGACGGACATAGTTATATCGACTGAGGGATCCACCCTGAGCATTATTGCCAAAGACACCATGTGTCTATCTCGTCTCCTTCTGGGTGTTACAAACATATGGACTAATTTATAATACCCTGTTCCACAGTGTGCCGCAGGGTATAAATATGGGAAACATTTAAATCTGAAGAAATTTTAAGGAAAGATCACAAAAGTTTATTTATGATTTATCGGTCGATATGTATTAGAAGTTTAGGAAAATTAGAGTCATTTTTACAACTTTTCGACTAAGCAGTGGCGATTTTACCAGGAAAATGTTGGTAGTTTGACAATTTTTGTCCAAATCAGAAAAACATATATATGGGAGCTATATCTAAATCTGAACCGATTTCAACCTAATTTGGCACGCATAGCTACAATGCTAATTCTACTCCCTGTGCAAAATTTAAACTAAATCGGAGTTAAAAATTGGCCTCTGTGGTCATATGAGTGTAAATCGGGCGAAAGCTATATATGGGAGATATATCTAAATCTGAACCAATTTCATCCATATTTGGCACGCATAGCTACAATGCTAATTCTACTCCCTGTGCAAAATTTCAACTAAATCGGAGCAAAAAATATGAGTGTAAATCGGCCGAAAGCTATATATTGGAGCTATATCTAAGTCTGAACCGATTTCAACCAAATTTGGCACGCATGGCTACAATGGTTATACTACTCCCTGTGCAAAATTTCAAACAAATTGGGGTAAAACTCTGGCTTCTGGGACCATATTACTCCATATCGGGCGAAAAATATATATGGGAGCTATGTCTAAGTCTAAACCGATTTCAATAAAATTTGGCACACTTAACTATAGTACTAATTGTTCTTCGTGTGAAAATTTTTAAGCAAATTAAGGTAAAACTCTGGCTTCTGGGGCCATATAAGTCCATATCGGGCGAAATATATATATGGGAGCTATATCTAAATCTGAACCGATTTCTTCCAAAATCAATGGGGATCTATTCTGAGCCAAAACACGTACTTGTGCCAAATTTGAAGTCGATTGGACTAAAACTGCGACCTAGACTTTGATTACAAAAATGTGTTCACGGACAGACGGACATCAAGAGCCCACCCTGAGCATTTTTGCAAAAGACACCATGTGTCTATCTCGTCTCCTTCTGGGTGTTGCAAACATATGCACTAACTTATAATACCCTATTCCACAGTGTGGAGCAGGGTATAAAAATCATGCACCTATGACCTAAAACCCAAACCATCAGGAAAACTACAACTGAAACTATGTCATCACAGTCCTTGAACTGGAAAAAATTATCTTCACCATAATCTATATTCTTACAATATACAAGAGATACATACATAAATAATTATTTTGCTCTTAGAAAGCTTTCACTTTAGAACTGCAGTGAAGGCGAAAAAAAGAAAAGTCAAGATATATGGAAAAGGCAAAGACTGACATATAAACCTCTTATTCCTTTAGATTTCGATGAGGTCTCTTTGAAGCATCATTACCATATGTGACATAAAGGAAACGCAAAAATATTTATGAAGTGAAAGGTAAACCTAAGAGGATGAGGATGATGATGTTGATTATGATAGTGGTGGTTTAAATAGTCTTCCATTAAATAGAGATTATAATTATAATTGAAAGATGTGTAGAGAGGTATGTTAACCGCACTATGGTTTTCCCCTTGTTTTCATTCATTCGTTTACTTTCATGAAAGGATGGTGCTTGACAGAAAAGGCAAGTCAGATATTAAAAAAAATGGCATGAAATACTTAAAAAACTTGCGAGAATTCCGATAATATTGTACGTATATATACGCAAAGAAAAAAAAACTTGTATCGAAAATGTTGTTCTCTTGTGAGAGTTTTTTGAAATTCTTCGAAAATTACTTATCGAAAAAAAAAATTTGTCACAAAGTTTTTATTTTTGCAATAAATGTTTCGTTTCTGACTATAAGACACATTTTGAAGTGTGATAGTAAACATTTAATGTAGTGGCATCTATTGCCGGATATCTTTTCAAAATCTTGGGAACATTTTTGGTATATATGTAAAATTACATTATTTCCGTTTTCAAAAGTTGTATTTTTAAGAAAGTGATCAACTAAAGGTATGTTTCGGTTAATTAAAGTTTCTTTAAAACGGCTTCTGGGCGCCCTAAACTATGCTCTATAAATATAACTGCTTAACCATATGCATTGCTTGTGCGCTGATTGCTACGGCGATAATTGTCTGTTGATGACAATAACACCTACGTAGTGTTGGCTTACAAACTGTGCGAGTATGGTCCGCGGTTCGATTCTTCGTCCTGGCAAAAGGTAACATTGAAAAAAAATATACAATTAAATAATTTTTCTATATTGTTTGTATTACGGAAATAGGCCCCAAGAACAAAATAATCCTCGCGGAAGTGAAAAAGATGTGAGGGAAAACTCAATTTACCTGAAAATTAAAAAATCATCCATCCTGTAAAAGAATCGAAGTTCATCACAAAATCTTTATACTTTTCTTCTAAACATATTTTCTTACAGCTGACCTAAATCCGATCATTTGGGCAAGTAAACCTTATCTGGTTTACTTGCCCAAATTAAATTCAGTCCAATCCATTTTTTGTTCATCGGTGAGCTCTGGCACTTTTTAGAACTGCAATGCCCTTAGTCCAAGCTCATTTTTCATGTTGACTCAGTTCTCGCAATGTATTCAGGTCAAGAGCAAGTTTTCTACCACTGAGCGTATATTTTGATTAAATTTGGACTTTATCGGATTATCCCTGGTATTGGTATTCCCAGCAAAACAGAACTTCCAAAAAAAGTAGTTTGGATCGCCAATTTGTGATCCAGTAGTAGTGTAAAATTGGATCATATCCAATGAAATTTACATGGGCTTGTCATAGGATGGAAGTACTGCATTTTTGAATCCTTGTCATTGCTTTAGAAATTGTGCCGAGAAAAATAATTTGGATGAAGAAATTTAAAAAAAAAAAAAACTAAAACACAAAAATTTTTTTCCAATTTCACTTTTTATTTTTATCTGTATTTTTGGTTACACTTTAATTTTCTTATAATAATAAAGAGCATCTCAGGAAGTAGTTAGAATGTTATGCCAAATTTTTACAAATTGAATAACTACTTCGCTTACACCGGGGGTTGAACCTGGGTCTGTTGGCACCGTAATAGAATGCCTTAACACACTCAGCCACAAACGCCATTGAAAATGATGCATTAAAACGTCTAATCAAATGTTTGTGATATGAACCTAATATGACACCACGGCATAACATTCTAACTATTTCCTGAGATGTTCTTTATTATTATGAATGAAAAAATAGAGAACGCTGGTTTAAAACATACCAGCGGTAATTTTTTTATTAAATATTAAAAAAATATATTTTTTATGTTATACATCGGTTTTATTTTGTTTTTTTTTTTTTTTTTTTTGCGGCATATATTTTTGTAGAAATATATTTTTTCCATTAAAAATCAACCAAAAATTAAGAACTATCGTAATAAGCAAAACCTTCTCAAAAGATCTTTTATGGTATTGAAAAAGTCTAACGGCACAGGTTCAGCGAGGATATTTTTTTATTTTTTGACTTTTTTATTGAGACACAGGTTCAAATCTCAGCGCGGATAATTTTTTTTTTATTTTTGGACTTTTTTATTGATTTTCTATTCTTTCTTCTCCTCTATTAAAAAAAAAAATATATTTTTATGTTATACATCGGTTTTATTTTTTTTTTTTGCCAGCATATATTTTTCCATTAAAAAATCAACAAAAAATAAAAAATTATCGTAATTTTCAAAACTTGCTCAAAAAAATCTCCACGGAATTGAAAAAGTCAAACGGCAAAGGTTCAAATCCCAGCGGGGATAATTTTTTTTTTGCTTTTTTTATAAATATTTTTTACTTTTTTATTGAAATTTAATTGTCCAAAACATACATTTTCACTTTAAACGGCGAATTCCATAGTTTCTAAGGCTTGTCCAAAAGGATTGTGAAAAAAATCGATAGAGAATCCTGGGATGCGCTTCAAAAGAAATGTTGGTGGACTTGTACTAAAGTGGAAAAATCTTGATGACGGTTTCCGGGATGCGCTTTAAGAGAAATGCTTATCGAACAACTTCCAATTTTGTTGGCTGGGATTCTTTTTTCGTCCACTTTTTGGAAGGGACACAAAACTGCCAAAATCGCAGTAAAGAACAATTTAAAATTGAGTGCTGGAGAGGTCTTACGATAGCAGCTTTTGGTTATCCTGGAAAATCTAAAGCAATCACGCTTGAATTCCATCACGAATAACTTTGTATCTGAATGGAATGGAACGGAATGGAATGAATCTGTTGGCGGGAAATGACAAATGATAGCAACATGAATTTTGATGCAATACATATTAGTCACCCTATGCAGTTTCATTATATTATACATTCGGAACCGGTCAATTGGTCGTCTAGGTTTGGCGATTTTGACGCCTTTAGACAATTCTTGTGTTAAAGCATGTATAGAGAGCTCGCTTCAACTGACGCATTGGAATACAACATTGAAGCATTTATATGTGAGATACCGGCCAAAATGTTGGAAAGAGTATCCCAAAATTGGACTAAACGCAAGGAAATAATCTTCAAACATCAAATTTAACGTATTTATTTAACGTACTATCGATTCAAATAAGGATTTTATGCAGTTTTTCTGAATTTTAATTTATTTATTTTTTTTTTTTTTTGAAAAAATGTTCTGTAGTTTTTAAAAATTTATATTCTTCAACAGTTTAACAAAACTATTGCGGATGAAATGAGCACAATTTTCTTTTTCAAACTGTGGGTGTTAAGCCAAAACTAGGATTGACTCTATAACTTTTTTGTATAACCATTGAAATGGTATGGCTCCTATATGTTGTGCAGAATTTTGTCTCGCTAACTTTACCAAAATCAAACATGTCCATCATAAATGGTTGCCTTTAAGGGTTGGGCACATATCCAACAATTTTTGGAGGGAAAGCCCCATAAAAATAATTTACAAAGTTGGCTTGTGTCGTAAAAAATTTCCATTTTCCATATGTATGTGTGTGTTATTTTAAGGGGATTTTAAGAAGGTTATATGAAGTTAATGCGGTTAAAATGTTGCTGGCACAGGTAAATGCCGGAATTTCATAAAGATTACATTTCAGAACAATTTCTTTACAACATTGTTTCATATCGTCATCATCCTCATCATCATGATCTTTTTTTTCATCGTCCTTTGGGGTTTTCTCGATATTGTTGTGAAAGGAATCCTCATCTCCCATATCCTTAGTGAAAAGACAAAATCTTCAAGAGTCAAAATGATGATCCGCTTGGGTAACTTTCATAACCAGTGATGCATTAAGCATACATGTGAAACTAACAAAAAGGGAATGTGTTATGATTTGATAAAATTTTGCGAGACAATTTAATTTTCAGGGCCGAAAAAAATAAAATCCCCATACAATATAAGCTCATAATAAAGAAGTTGCTTAATTCTCTAGACATTTGATGGTAATTTTGTTTTGTTTTGTTTGTGTCTTTTCTAGGGTCACACAGGACCACATGGACCGGCTGGTGTTAAAGGTGAACCTGGTCAACCTGGTGTACCGGGTATTAGTGGCTCACCTGGAGCTCCTGGTCTCAAAGGCGATCGTGGTCTACCTGGTGAAATTGGTCCGATGGGACCACCCGGACCACCTGGACAGCTGGTCTATGCAGATACTCCCTTTGGATTACAGAATACAACACAGTGTAGTTGTCCTGCAGGACCACAAGGTCCCATTGGCCCCCGCGGACCGGCTGGCTATGATGGGGCACCCGGTTTGAACGGTGAGCCTGGTCCAGCTGGTTCAATCGGTTTGACCGGCCTGCCTGGCAGTAAGGGCGAGAAAGGCGAAAAAGGCTTGCGTGGTTTGAGTGGACCGAAAGGTGATCGTGGACCCGAAGGTCCACCTGGACAGGCCTTTTTCGCCGGTGGTTTCGAAGGCATGGCTATGAATGGTACCAAGGGTGAGAAGGGTGATAAAGGTATGCGTGGACGTCGCGGCAAACCGGGAACAGCTGGACCAATTGGTCCTCCGGGCAAACCAGGTATTATGGGCGAAATGGGTCATGCGGTAAGTATAAGGACGAAGTTTCTTTTTTCTTCCACATATCAATTCACAGAAAAAATATTAAAAATATTTTTTAATAATATTTTAATTGGATTTTAAAATTGTGTTTTCAATTAAAAATTTAATTTATTCAAATTTATTTTGTAATCAGAACAAAAACCAAGCACACAAATTTATAGTATAAATTAATATACTGTGGTTGAAGAAATTTCATTTAAAAATTTATTGGATCAATTAATTTCACGATTGAGAATAGCAAAATATTTTTTCTGTGTTGAATTAAAGAGAAGGCCATGGAAACGAAGATATATGAAGATTATTTGAATTTAAATGTAAAACAAGCAAACCATCTTCTATGGATTGAATATTTTTGTTTTTCAGTATTATGATAATTTTTGAATATTTTCTTTCCATGTTTCTTAAATATTTTTCATATTTATTAAAAAAAAAAAACCAAAATGTTTTTATACATTCACAGGGTCGACCCGGTATGCCAGGACCAAAAGGAGATATGGGACCTAAAGGATCTAAAGGCGATTCCGGTGGCCGAGAAGGGGTAAGCTAGTAATTAATTAAAAATATTTGATTTGCATGCCTCACTCCATTGCAAAATTTCCACATATCCGTTTTGAAGAGGAAATAGTTTGCAAACTGTCGATAGTTACATTTTAAAGATATGTTTGATTATTAATTTCACCATATGGTCCATTACTGCTGAAAGCAGGGACATCATCAGAGGGGTCGTTGGCCTGAACCATTTGACGTTTTTTCATACCCACATGGCCAACCACACTCAAAAACAGTGAACCCACCAGAAAGGAAAATTTTGGATAATTTTAGAAAATGTTAGTTAATTTGATTGATAACGATTGAAGAAAAAATAAACATTCATAACACAAAAACGAAATAAAATCTTGACAAAATTTTCTATAAACAAATTGGATAAAATTTTCTATAAAAAATAATATTTGGATATTTTCTATAGAAATATAATTTTGACAAAATTTTTTATAGAAATAAAATTTTGACAAAATTCTCTTTAAAAATCAAATTTTGACAAAATTTTCTATAGAAATAAAATTTTGAAAAAATGAATTTTGACAAAATTTTCTATAGAAATAAAATTTTGAGAAAAATTTCTATAGAAATAAAATTTTGACAAAATTTTCTATAGAAATAAAATTTTGACAAAATAAATTTTGACAAAATTGTCTATAGAAATAAAGTTTTGAGAAAATTTTGTATAGAAATAAAAATTTAACAACATTTTCTATAGAAATAACATTTTAAGAAAATTTTCTATAGAAATAAAATTTTGAGAAAATTTTCTATAGCAATAAAACCTTGACAAAATTTTCTATAGGAATAAAGTTTTGACAAAATTTTGTATAGAAATAAAAATCTTAACAAAATTTTCTATAGAAATACAATTTTGACAAAATTATCTATAGAAATAAAATTTTGAGAAAATTTTCTATAGAAATAAAATTTTGACAAAATTTTCTATAGAAATAAAATTTTGACAAAATTTTCTAGAGAAATAAAATTTTGACAAAATTTTTTTGTAGAAATAAAATGTTGACAAATAAATTTTGACAAAATTTTCTATAGAAATAAAATTTTGAGAAAATTTTCTATAGAAATAAAATTTTGACTAAATAAATTTTGACAAAATTTTCTATAGAAATAAAGTTTTGACAAAATTTTCTAAAGAAATAAAATTTCGACAAAATTCTCTATAGCAATAAAACTTTGACAAAAAAAATTGTGACAAAATTTTCTATAGAAATAAAGTTTTGAGAAAATTTTGTATAGAAATAAAAGTTTAACAAAATTTTCTATAGAAATACAATTTTGATAAAATTTTCTATAGATATAAAATTTTGACAAAATTTTCTAGAGAATTACAATTTTCACAAAATTTTCTATAGAAATAAAATTTTGACAAAATTTTCTAAGAAATAAAATTTTGACAAAATTTTCTATAGAACAAAAATGTTCACAAAATTTTCTTTAGAAATAAAATGTTGACAGAATTTTATACAAAAATAAAATTTTGAGAAAATTTTCTACAGAAATAAAATTTTGACAAAATTTAAGGAAGAAACCAACAACGAAAAAAAATTTGACAAATTTTCTGTAGAAATAAAATGTTGACAACATTTTCTACAGAAATAAAATTTTGACAATATTTTCTATAGAAATAAAATTTGGCAAAATTTTCTATAGAACAACAATCTTGACAACATTTTCTATAGAAATAAAATTGTGACAACATTTTCTATAGAAATGAAATTTTGACATAATTTTCACAAAAATTTCTACGGAAATAAAATTTTGACAACATTTCCTAGATAAAGAAAATTATGACAAAATTTTCTACAGAAATAAAATTTTGACAACATATTTTAAACAAATAAAATTTTGACAAAATTTTCTATAGAAATAAAATTTTGACAAAATTTTCAACAGAACAAAAATTTTGAAAAAATTTTCTATAGAAATAAAATTGTGAAATTGTAAAATTTTTCATGAAATTTAGTTTATAGAGTAAAGTTTCCAATGTGCTAGATTTAAAAGACATTTTTAAACATATAAAACATTATAATTGGCAATATAAATATTTATTTCGAAAAGTTAAAGACACAATCTCTGCCTTGATAAACATCTAGCATAAACAACGTCACTAATAATCAAAAAAAAAAAAAAAACATCAAAAACGAACAAACATGTCAATAATATGCTCAATTAAGATTAACTTAGCTTAACTCAATTCATGCCCAAAGAAGTTACGTTAATATTTTAAAGTCTACGTGGAGAAATAATGGAAACAACAAAGATGAAAAACGACAACTCTTCACAGGAGAGTATACACAAGTGGCACTCAATGATAGTAATTCCATAAAATGTATTTTCTTGACAACATACAGAATTATATGTCATCAGGAAAATTGTCAAAATCCTTAAAAATGGAAATAGCAAACAAACCTTAACGAAACACACAATGTCGCCAAACAGGTACAATCAAATTCATCTCTGCCGCCTATCAACACAATCCAATCCCTGGTGGGGGGTCAGTGGCAGTATATCGTATAGAAATATCTTTCGGTAAATGGGGAATACTTTCGTATTTTTGGGGGCCTTTACAATTTTGGGTAAAATATTACAAAAGAGTTAATTTAAAAATACAAGGTGGCTGATATGGAATGCAACAAAGCAAAACTCTTCACTTTTAATGTTATTGTTCAGCAGAATGAATGAATATCGGTTATCTATGGCACGAACTATGGTCTTTAAAAGGCCAATAAAAACAACACAATCTGCACGAAATAAGGATAATTATTCTCTGGGTTAACATTCAGGCCCCTGGATCTAGCTCAGTCATATGCCATCCTCAGGACTCTCCGCTCCTCTGCAGAGTCTGTTAGAATCCGTTCCCTGCAACAGTATTATAACATCGTCAGCGTAATAGACTGGTTCAAATCACTCCTTAGCTAGAATCCTTGGTAGGCCGTGAGTAGTTATTGCTCACATTAGTGACGGTAGTGTACCTCCCTGTGGAGTTTCACACTCTACATTGGTCACATTGATCACATCATCTCAGTCTAACCTTTTTAATGATCTGGGCACCTGAAACTGTTCTACGTACAGCTGGCGGGTATGACTAGACAGATAAAGACCTCTCTGTAATATGTACCAGTTTATGTAGGGCGGTCTCCACCGATCGCCCTTTCACATAGCATAGCTTTTTATCATGGTAGCAACCACGTGTTCCAAATCTTCAGGAAGAATGATGTAGTATTTGGTGAAGCGCCTTCTTGAGATCAACGACATATCAGTAATTTTTAGTACCAACCATAATGCCTCAGGCGCAAAACTCCAACGGATTTAGAACCGCATATTTTGGTGGTCATTATGTGGTAGAAATGAAACGTGCAATCTCCTTTTTAAGTCATTCTTAGTTGACGCGTCCTGATTGCTATGTGGTTGAGTTCTAGTGTCGATGGTTTGCGGCCAGGTCTTCAATGACCTTCCCGATAAGATTCGACATTTCTCGATGGCTTAAAGTGTTGTGTGACCATCGGTTGACACCCTTATCATCGGAGGCGCTTGAGTACTGGAAAACAATTAAAGGTGTAAGTTTTCAGCTGACCTCTCAGGCCGGGAGGAGAAAACGTTACAAACGGTAGGCGAGGACAGCCAGCACATTAGCGTAACAAAAGAAATGGTCAAAGGGGCTATAAAAAGCTTCTTAGAATTTAAGTCGCATGGACCTGATGGGATGTTTCCGGCACTACTTCAAAACAAAGTGGGCTACATAGCGCCGCACTTACCATAAATTTATACGGCTAAGATTCGGATACACTCCAAAATCCTGGAAGTAGGCAAGAGTAGTCTTCATACCCAAACCAGGGAAAGCGAGTCTGTTGCGCTGACGGTGTTATAATACTTTTGCAGACAAGGGATCCTAGCAGACTATGCAGGAGGGTGGAACGGATTCTGATGATGACATATAACAGCCCATGGGCCTGAATGTCAGCCCGGAGAAGACAAAATTATTGACTAGAAGGACTAAAATTGTCCAATATAGTCTGATAAAAATAAAGTACTTTGCAGTAACCTTGGATAAGAAAAACAATTGGAAGAGCAACATCAAAGAGAGATATTGGGCATTGTGCAGAAAAGCGGTGGGCTATATTTGGGGCTTGAATTCAGCGGTGACACCCTGGTTATATGAGACCGTAATAATGCCACAGTTGACATACGCGTCGATAGTCTGGTGAACATCAATGGAGAGTACACTTCCTCTCCACATAGAAATTTACAATGGGTCCAACGAACATGTTGTCTTGGCATAACAGGTGCAATGAAAACCACGTCAGCCAGAACCTTGGAGACTATAGTGGACTTAAGACCTATAGAAGTTCAGATCGAAAACGTAGCCACCACGGTTGCGATGAGATTGAAGATGTTGAGAGAATGGAAGGAAAAACGAAACATGACGAACCATCAAAGGATAATAGGAGAGATAGATGCTGGGTGAAATTGTGATAATACATAGCTGTCAAGTGTGACATTCTGATGCCTGTATGATGACCCTGGGAGAATGGGGCTCCAGAACAGATACCAGAGAGAAATAACTGCTACACCGAGGGATCGAAGATGTGTGAGAGGACTGGACTGGGCGTATATATGAAGAACTAAAACACTAAAATCCTGTTCCGATTACCTGTGGTCCGGTAATCGGAACAGGATTTTAGCACAATACTCCAGGCAGAATGTCTTAAATGGTTCGGAAGTAACACCAGGCCATGTTGAACATGTTCACAGATTGCTAGCAGGTAATATCAGTCTTTACGATTCGATTGCGAACCGTATTGGAATGCAAAAGCATGATAAAAGAATACGTGGAATTCAGCAGGATCTGCATCATATGGGTGACGGGACATGCCAGAATAAAAACAAACGTAAAGACAAATGAACTGGCGATAAGAGCTGAACCTGGAGAACGCAAAGCTCATAGAGACAGAGCCCATAGGGCAAGGGAGACGCGAAGCGGACCAATGCAATATTCGGAAGGGCGACGAAAATACTATGGGGACCCATTGTGGTGCAATGGTTAGCATGCCCGCCTTGCATACACAAGGTGTGGGTTCGATTCCTGCTTCGACCGAACACCAAAAAACTTTTCAGTGGTGGATTATCCCACCTCAGCAATGCTGGTGACATTTCTGAGTATTTCAAAACTTCTCACGGAAATGTGGAACGCCATTCGGACTCGGCTATAAAAAGGAGGTCCCTCGACATTGAGATTGTATTATCCCACCTCAGTAATGCTGGTGACATTTCTGAGTGTTTCAAAGCTTCTCTAAGTGGTTTCACAGAAATGTGGAACGCCATTCGGACTCGGCTATAAAAAGGAGGTCCCTCTACATTGAGTTTAAAATGGAATCAGGCAGCCACTGGGTATTACAATGGACTGGATAATCTAAGTGAGCCTAATACATCGGGCTGCCACCTAACCTATGGGGTGACCCAGATAAGAAAACGACTGGAGAACAACTCAAGAAGGGTAGGACGACAGGCAGGAGGACCGTGGGAATATGACTGGGCACTTAGGATTGAGAGAAAATAAGTTCCGAATAGGGACAGGAAAGAATGGTGCATGTCGTTTGAAGATGATAAGACCATAGAATGCTACCTTTGCCACTGCCCTGTCTTTACTAGAAAAAGGGTGAAGTGGGGATTCGGGATTTGGACCAGCTTGGAAAAAGTGACTGGGAACACATTAAAGAATTTCTTAGAGACACAGAGTACGAAGGGTACGATGGAAAGAAGAAGTTGGAACGCACTACAAGCCGAATACTGGCTTAGGTGTATTTCAGCTGATATGAGACAGGGCAACCTGATTACTATTTTCAACCTAACTGTGAATGACCCGAAAGAAACAACTTTAGCAAGAAAAGACATCACCGTTGGTCGAAAACTTCAATTTCAAGAAAATAATATATTTTTTTCGCCAGGCTTAGCATTTGTCCATATATATTTGATTTTCTTTTAGTTGTCTTGCCAGGGCCTCTTGAAATTTCACGTCCAGTCATTTTCCACTACCATTTACTCATTTTCCATTTCCTAACTACTCTGCCACATCAAAACCAAAGTCAAAGCCAGAAGTGGAAGCATTTCAATGACGTAGTTCAGCAATAAAAACAGCATTCTTATGTTAACCTAAATTTTGACAAACAACTACACGAGAGGAATATCTTCGGCGTGGTTGAAAGGCCACTTGGTTCCACTAAAGTTCGGTGAGGATGAGGAAGCATATTTGAAAATTCATCTTGCATTTTTTTTGTTAAAGCTATTAAATTCAGCAGGTAGAACTGACAGAACTAAAAACGAAATAAATTCGTTATGGCTCCAACAAAAAAAAAAATGAAACTCTCACCGAAAAAGCATAAAGGACGGGGGAAAAAATACAGGAAACTTGAATACAAAATAACCCAAGATGAAAGCTACAAATCGCCGCCTCTTTCAACACAACAATTTGAGGGTACACCAAATAGGACGAAAAGAAAAACTCAAATTTGATGAGAAAAAAATCCACTGACAAAATGAGTTAAAAAAAACACACACAATTCTCGGTAGTCAGGAAGAAGGATAAAGCGAAGTACTGCAAATTGAAATGAAAATGAAATTATTTTCCAGTTTACTCATTCATCCAGTTTACAACTATGTACCGTCTATCCCATACAGAGGGAGAGAAAGAGGAGTTTTAACATCAAAAACTTGTTTTCATATGCAGATATCACTTAGATTTTTAAGTATTTCTTTTTCTCCATACACTTAGCCCTCCTATGTGATTTTTATGGGGTTTAAAAAACATACTGAAATAAGTACGACTGAATTTTAAATACTCATACAATAATTTTCTTTGAAATCATCTCTTCGTAATGGATTGTTATTAGGGTTGCTTTTTATATTTCGGGATTGAAAAAAAGAACAAATGTTAATTACAGAAAATCTCTTCAACCTTAAAAAAAATCGCTTCTCTAACATATGTTCCAAACATATTTCGCAGGAAGCACATATATTATTGGATACGGCCGAAACATTAATATGTTTGTTTTATGTGAACATTTATATGTTTGGAAGCATTTTGAGCCCTAAAATATTATATGCTTGGAAGAATTTCCCCCAAAGAAGATTGTGCTCATCCCTTCACATAATTTCACTTCCACGAAATGTTGTTGTTCTTTTTTAGTTCTGTAATACAAATAATGTTGAAGAAATTATTAAATTTAATAAATTTTTTATATTTTACCTTTCGCCTGGACGGAGAATCGAACCGAGGACCATACAGTTTGTAAGCCAACACGGACGGATATGCTCAGATCGACTCAAAATTTTACCACGACCCAGAATATATATATATATATATATATATATATATATATATATATATATATATATATATATATATATATATATATATATATATATATATATATATATATATATATATATATATATATATATATATATATATATATATATATATATATATATATATATATATATATATATATATATATATATATATATATATATATATATACTTTATGGGGTCTTAGAGCAATATTTCGATGTGTTACAAACGGAATGACAAAGTTAATATACCCCCATCCTATGGTGGAGGGTATAAAAACATATTTTTCTAACGCTGTTTATATGTCAAAGTATTGCCCAATAAGATCTATACAAGTGTGCATGCGTTTGAACCAATTATCGATGGACTTTTGTCACTCTGATTGAGGTATCACCCAAATATGCATTCTGAACGCATCAACCGTCAACATAGAAGTCATTCGATGCCAAGTCAAGACGAAAAAGACTGTTTTTCATATGTTTGGGTGTAAAAATTATATGTTTGGAACTCAAATTGTTAACACAATATTTTTAAGTGCAAGCATACAATGTTTATAAACTAGCATAACATGTTTGGGACATATATGTTAATATGTTAGAACATATTATGTTTGGGACATAAACTTTTTGTAAATATAATATGCTTGGATGCAAACTTATATTAATTTAGAAATAGCCTATAAACATATATGTGTTTAGAAAGAGAGACCTAGAGGGTATGCTGCATGTAAAATAATGGAAGTAACCAATCGGCGCCTTAAAAATATATCCACACACAGAAAATTTCATTAATTATACCCTGCGCCACACTGTGGAACAGGGTATTATAAGTTAGTGCATATATTTGCAACACCCAGAAGGAGACGAGATAGACACATGGTGTCTTTGACAAAAATGCTTAGGGTGGGCTCCTGAGTCGATATAGCTATGTCCGTCTGACCGTCTGTCCGTCTGTCCGTGAACACATTTTTGTAACCAAGGGATTAGGTAGTAATTTAAGCCCAATCGACTTCGAATTTGGCACAAGTATGTGTTTTGGGTCAAAATAGAACCCTATTGATTTTGGAAGAAATCGGTTCAGATTTAGATATAGCTCCCATATATATCTTTCGCCCGATATGCACTTATACGGCCCTAGAAGCCTGAGTATTACCCCAATTTGGTTGAAATTTTGCACTAGGAGTACAATTGGTAGTATAGTCAAGTGTGCAAAATTTTATTGAAATCGGTTCAGATTTAGATATAGCTCCCATATATAGCTTTCGCCCGATTTACACTCATATGACCACAGAGGCCAATTTTTTGCTCCGATTTAGTTGAAATTTTGCACAGGGAGTAGAATTAGCATTGTAGCTATGCGTGCCACAGTTGGTTGAAATCGGTTCAGATTTAGATATAGCTCCCATATATAGCTTTCGCCCGATTTACACTTATATGACCACAGAGGCCAATTTTTTGCTCCGATTTGGTTGAAATTTTGCACAGGGAGTAGAATTAGCATTGTAGCTATGCGTGCCCAATTTGGTTAAAATCGGTTCAGATTTAGATATAGCTCCCATATATAGCTTTCGCCCGATTTACACTCATATGACCACAGAGGCCAATTTTTTGCTCCGATTTAGTTGAAATTTTGCACAGGGAGTAGAATTAGCATTGCAGCTATGCATGCCAAATTTGGTTGAAATCGGTTCAGATTTAGATATATCTCCCATATATAGCTTTCGCCCGATTTACACTCATATGACCACAGAGACCATTTTTTGACTCCGATTTAGTTGAAATTTTGCACAGGGAGTAGAATTAGCATTGTAGCTATGCGTGCCAAATTTGGTTGAAATCGGTTCAGATTTAGATATAGCTCCCATATATATGTTTTTCTGATTTCGACAAAAATGGTCAAAATACCAACATTTTCCTTGTAAAATCGCCGCTGCTTAGTCCAAAAGTTGTAAAAATGACTCTAATTTTCATAAACTTCTATTACATATATATTGAGCGATAAATCATAAATAAATTTTTGCGAAGTTTCCTTAAAATTGCTTCAGATTTAAAAGTTTCCAATATTTTTTTACTAACATTGTGTTCCACCCTAGTGCATTAGGCGACTTAAATTTTGAGTCTATAGATTTTATGATATTTAAATGTATGTATTTGGGACAAACCCCCCAACACATTTGACGGATGTGATATGGTATCGAAAATTTAGATCTACAGAGTGGTGCAGGGTATAATATAGTCGGCCTCGCCCGACTTTAGACTTTCCTTACTTGTTTTATTTTCTACCAGTGTATGCCCTAAAGTGAAACATAATATGTTGGAACAATACAAACAATATTTTGTTTGGACCAATCCTGAAAATATATATGCTTGAAGCAAAATGTGTTTGGGGTATATGTTACAGAAGCGAGTTGTTTGAGGGTGTACGGTGGATGATCCATCAGATCGTTGTTTAAGGTTCTCAAAAATGCAGTTGTTTGAGATGTGTGAGAGCTCGCATTGTCTTCTTGAAGAACGATACGCCTTCGGCGGTTGGTTTTCCTGATTTCTTGGAATACAACTAACAGACAAATGTTAGTATACTACTCAGAATTCTGATCTGCGTTGTTTTAGTCATAGCATATCCAGTTTTTCTGAAAAAAACAGGTGATTATTTCCTATGAAGTGTGCAAGCAACTTTTGATGGATTTTGCTCATCTTGAAATGCCAATACAGTCGATTGCTGCCAATACAGTCGACTGCTGTAAATCAACGATTCGTCACCAGTCACGATGTCATAAACGTGTTTCGAAGCACCGCGATCGTATTTTTGGAGCATTTATTTCCACCTATCGCCACTATCCCTTTTTTGGGCCATTGAACAACTTTATGGGATCCAACACAAACAAAAGTTTTGACGGCCAAATGTTCATGCAATATTGCATGTATGTTGGTGGCACTAATACCTTAATATAAAAACAAAATAATTTAAATAATAAGAATTTGACAAAATTTTCTATAGAAATAAAATTTTGACGAAATTTTCTAAGCAGCAAAAAGAGCGTCGCCAAAAAAGTTGAGAAAATGTTTTTGTTTTTGGATCCGGAAATGGTGCCAAATTGGCGCATAAGCGATGAATTTAACATGGGCTTGTCATAGGACGGATGTCCACCATTTCAATAGCCGTTTCACTGAATTTGCATCACTTCTTAAGGTGTGATTCGAATTCAGTGTTTTGGATGTGAATTAAAAATTTTTGTAATATTTTTTATAATACTTTATGATTTTTAATTCTTTCTAATGCTTGTCTAATGTATTTTCAAGAATTCGCAATTATTCTGGAATGGATTTTGCATTGTTAAACATTTTATAAATTTAAATAATTTGTAACATTTTATTATTACCCTGTTTTTAACCCATTTGAAACAAAAAAACCTAAAGTACCCATTAAAAATATGAAAAAAAACGCGTTATAAAAAATTGAATTAAAGAACTTCCTGTGTAGTTAATATAAAGAACATCTTTGGGAGGACATTTTTGGAAGTGCTTTTAGAGTTGTGCCTTTAGAATAATTTCAAAGCTTTTTGCTGGGTATAGAAATAAAATTTTGCAAAATTTTCTATAGAAATAAAATTTTGACAACATTTTCTATAGAAATAACATTTTGACAAAATTTTCTATGTAAATAAAATTTTGACAAAATTTTCTAAAGAAATAAAATTTTGACAACATTTTCTATCAGGGATGGAAAATGCAGTACTATAGTACTACTTTCAATACTTTTTCACCCTCGTCAGTACCGTAGTACCTACGCGAATGATTTAGTACCTTTTGTGTAAACATTTTTGAGTCGATATCAGATTTATGGTACAATAGTTTTTACAAAATATTTTAATATTTTGAGAAAGTCTTTAACAAACTTATTTGCTAATAGTCTCTTACAAATTTGGCAAAACAGACAAGTTCATGCGGGAAAAAAATCTCGATTTTCTAAACGCCATAGAACAATATTTATTGAATTTGAAGAATGTTTTAGTAGAAAAAAGTATGTGATTCTATATTACGCTTCCACACGAATATTTTCTAGATAAGAAGTTATCGATCCCATACTAAAATAATCCAAACCATTACAGTCACTGTCGAAACTTGAGACAAAAATAATCTACCAACACTTGGAGAAAATCTTATCAAATACTACCAAAAAATATTATTTTCCAAAAATATATTTCTTTGATTTCAGCTTAAAACCATGCATTGACTAAACTACAAGTGTAGCTTAACCAACAGAGGAAAATAATGTTTGTCAAATTTATTTGGGCAAAGCCCTATAGACTGCAAATAAATTTGCCCAAATAAATTTGACAAACATTCTTTTCCTCTGTTGGTTAAGCTACATTTGTAGTTTAGTCAATGCATGGTTTTAAGCTGAAATCAAAAAACAACAACACTGCTTACAGAACAAAACCAACAATAACAAAACAAAACGAAAAATATATTTCTTCAGAAAGTTTTATCAAAATTTTATTTCTACAAAAAATTTTGTCAAAATTTATTTCTGTGGAAAATTTTGTCAATATTTTATTTCTTTAAAAAATTTTATCAAAATTTTATTTTTATAGAAATTTGTTCGTCAAAATTTTATTTTTATTGAATATTTTGTCAAAAAAATTTTAATAGAAGATTTTGACAAAATTTTATTTCTTTAGAAAATTTTGGCAAGATTTTATTTCTATAGAAGATTTTATCAAAATTTTATTTTTATATAATTTTTTTTTTTTATAGAAGATTTTGTTAAAACTTTATTTTAATTGAAAATTTTGTCAACATTTTATATCTATAGAATTTTTGTCAAAATTTTATATCTATAGAATTTTTTTTCAAAATTTTATTTGGGTACAAAATTTTGTCCAAATTTTATTTCTATAGAAAATTTTGTCCAAATTTTATTTCTATAGAAAATTTGTCAAAATATTATTTCTATAGAAAATTTCGTCAAAATGTTATTTCTATAGAAAATTTTATCAAAATTGTATTTCTATAGAAAATTTTGTCAAAAATGTTGTCAAAATTTTATTTCTATAGAAAATTTGTCAATTATAAATTAATGGTTCTTCAAGCTCGAGGTCTTTTTAAAATATTTTATTTATTATTCCCAATATTTCGCGATTACGATATTGAATCGCTTCCTCAGGGGTCTACAATAGATTTATAGAAATTACATTTCATAAATATCACAGTATTAAACATTTAATAATTTAAATAAGTGTAAATCTTAATTACTTTTAGTTAATAATCTCAAATGGTATTATAGGATAATATAATTATACAAAAAAAAATCGGACAGACATATCTTAATCTCATTTTTCAAGTATCAGGCGAACAGAAAAATTAAAACAGCAACACAACCAATGACTTACATGTATAGTATCCACAACACAAAATACTTAAAGCTACTGTAGATTCACTACCCTCGTCAGCTGTCTGTATTGCACTGAGTTGTTTTTACTATTGCACGATGATCACTACCATGTATTTGTTGTTTCCTTTTCCGAAGCAAATGCCTGTAACAGTGAGCGATGTTTTCTGTATCAACTTTGAAGTTCATTCGTTTGCTTGCAGGTACATTGTTTATGTGAAGTGTTTCTAGTGTAAACCTTTTGCTGTAATTATTCTCTCTTTCTAATATTCTTACGTCGTCAAAGTTTGGGGTATGATTGTTTCTCGCACAGTGGTCTGCTAGTGCCGTTTTTGTGGTATTCGAGTTGGTGCGTAATTTAATATCCGATTTATGTCCTGAAATTCTTGTTTTTAATTTGTTTTTGGATGTTCCTACATAAACTTTTTCACATTTTTCTTTATTATTTCCACCACACGGTATTTCATAAATCGTATTATGTTTTTCCATAGTGGGGATCTTGGTTTTCATGTTGGAAAATAATTTTTTGAGAGTATTGTTTGACTTGTGTGCTAAAGTGTATTGTCCTTTATCAAATATTTCAGAGTTGGTAATTCGTTCTGATAATTTGTTCTAATTTTATTTATCAAAATTTTATTTCTATAGAAAATTTTGTCAAAATTTTATTTCTAGAGAAAATTTTGTCAAAATTTTATTTCTATAAAAAAATTTCTGAAAATTGTATTTCTATAGAAATAAAATTTCTACCAAATAGTAGAATTCTACCAACTGTAGCGACCGTGATGACAATGCTACGATAGTCTTTGTAGGCGGATATAAAACTAAAACAAAAAAATATTTAAAATTGGGGTTAACTCAACAAAATTTAATATATTTTCTTTAAAATTGAGTCTAAGGGAGCTCTTGTCAATAATCTTCCAATGGAATTTTTGTTGATTTTGGTGAACAATACTTTTTCGCTCAAATATATACCTTTTTTGTACTTTCTTAAAAAGTGTATTTTCCATCCCTGTTTTCTATAGATGTGAAATTTTTTCTATGGAAATGAAATTTGGACAACATTTTCAATAGAAATAAATTTTTTACAAAATTTTCTATAGGTATACAATTTTAAGCTACCTTTGTAGTTTAGTCAACACATGATTTTAAGCTGAAAGCAAAGCAATAAAATATAACATTTGGAAAAAAAAATTTCTATAGAAAAAAACTTCAATTGTTGTTTTCATTTCAGTTTAATTTGGTAGATTTGTGGTAAAATTTTCTTTAAATTTTGGAAGATTATTTTCGTTACGAGTGGCAACCGTCATTGCAACACTTTGGTTTATAAATTAGTCATTTTTGCTTATTTTTTTAGAGAATTTACATAGAACAACATTTTAATTTTATTTTTTAATTTAATTTATTTTTTTTTAATTTATTTTTATAACAACCTGAAGATGCTTGTCATACCAATCAACGAAACTCTATGTGTTCATGTATCACATTACAAGGTTTCCTCGAATGAAGTTATTGTATTTGATCCATGGTGGAGGGATTGAGGGTTTGGTCCTTCCGAATTTAAGGCTGTATTTTCTATGTTTGTTTTACTTTAAAGTTTATAAAAGTTTTCAATTACCAAAGATTAGTGATGATTTCTCATTCCCATGGTTTTTCAATTTCTGAATCATTCACATTTTGCGATGTGTGCCAAAAACCACAAAAGCTACTCACAAACTCTTCTTTCAAAGAGCACTGAATATTTCACCAAGTCATATTGTAAAAATGCAGTCGCTGTCGATTGGTCCTTTGTAGCAAACAGGTAAACTTTAAGAAAACGGTACGTGTGTCGGTGTGTGTGTGTGGTAGGATTTTAACGACCAATAAAGACTCACTTTAAACCACAACACAAACCTCTCGAAGTTACCGAAGTGTGCTACTTGGAATAGGGACTTGGGCTTTGGCAGTATTTCGAATATGACTTTACTCCACATTGTATGAATTTTCTTCTCGACTACTTGAGAGACTCATTATGTCAAATACGTAAGCATGTGAGGGAATAAGCGTTTTAGTGGTGTACTTATTTGCTCAAGGATTTGTATCTTTGGTCTATGGAATTGTGAGCAAGGGATGTTGGTGCTAACGGATTTTTGAAACTGTAGAATATTGAGTTAACAAATCTCCTCTACAAATTTTCAAGCAAGACAATTAAGAGGCCTTTAAGTTTTACTTTAGCTTTTACCTACGTGTACAAGTAAGCAATCCTTTTCCGCAAACTAAACCTACTGAAATATCAACACTTGATTTGAGAAATTAAAGGAAAAAGCCCTAGCACAAGTACCATATGATACACTGAACAAATGCAGGCTCGGGCCACTCTACCAAAATTTGGAGAAAATTTTACCAAAAAACTACAAAACAAACTTTTATTTCCATAGGAAAAATGTGTCACAAATGTATATTTTGTCAATATTTTATTTCTATAGAAAATTTTGTCACAATTTTATTTGTATAGGAAAAATTTTCTACATCTTATTTCTAAAGAAAATTTTGTCAAAATTTTATGTCTATAGAAAATTTTGTCAAGATTTTATTTTTATAGAAAAAGTAATGTAATGTAAACATTTTAGTCCTATAGAAAATGTTGTCAAAATTTTATTTCTATAGAAAATTACGTCAAAATTTTATTTGTATAGAAAATTGTTAGTTTATTTATTTTTATAGAATTTTTATACCCTCCACCATAGGATGGGGGTATATTAACTTTGTCATTCCGTTTGTAACACACATTGCTCTAAGACCCCATAAAGTATATATATTCTGGGTCGTGGTGAAATTCTGAGTCGATCTAAGCATGTCCGTCCGTCCGTTCGTCCGTCTGTTGAAATCACGCTAACTTGCGAACGAAACAAGCTATCGACTCGAAACTTGGCACAAGTAGTTGTTATTGATGTAGGTCGCATGGTATTGCAAATGGGCCATATCGGATCACTTTTACGTATAGCCCCCATATAAACCGACGCTCAGATTTGGCTTCATCCGATCTGGTTAAAATTTGGTACGTGGTGTTAGTATGACAACCATGCAGGAATTGGTCCGTATCGGTCAATAATTATATGTAGCCGCCATATAAACCCATCCCCAGATTTGACCTCCGGACACTGAAAAAACAGTGAACCCACCAGGAAGAAAACTTTTCATTAATTTTAGAAAATGTTGAGTATTTTTAGAAATTTTTAACTAAACAGTATTACAAGCGCTGGCATCGCGCCGATATCACAAAAATAAGTAAATATTTTTCGACCTATTCAAGATAATTTATTAGACATAAATAATTTTTTTCGCTTTTTAAAGAAAATTTTGTAGTTTGAAGGAAAAAATTGGAGTTCAAAATTGCAAGAAAGTCTTTAGTGACATACGAAGTTCATAATGGACGCTTTTGTAGTAAATTTTACAAATTTGAAGAAATAATGAACTATTTAATGACAAATATGAATTTAGTAAAGCTCTGTCCTTAATTTGTGTATAATTTTTTCCCGTCTTTTAGTTCATTTAACTAACGTACGCAACAAATTATTAGAGTAAATGAAACTTTCACCAAATATAATAAGTTCATGAACTAAAATATAGTTAAATTGGCTTTAGTGAAATAGTGAGTTCACTTTTTTTTGAGTGGAGCTCCTTGGAAAACCAAAATTCACCCGATCCGGTTGAAATTTGGTACGTGGAGTAAGTATATGGTCTCTAACAACCATGCAAAAATTGATACATACCAGTCTTAATTATACATAACCCAAATTTAAACCGATCCTCAAATTTAACCTCCGAAGCTCATCCGATCCGGTTGAAATTTGGTACATTGCGCTAGTATATGGCCGCTAACAACCATGCCAAAATTGGTCCAAATCGGTCTATAGCTATACATAGCCGACCCCAAAAATAATCTACCAAAATTTAAAAAATTTTCTAAAAATTTTATTACTATAGAAAATTTTGTCAAAATTTTATTTCTATAGAAAATTTTGTTAAAATTTTATTTTAATTTTGTCAAACTGAATTATATACGTCTTTAATCGGCTCTTTTTTTTAATATATACCCCGTATGTACTAACTTACAATTGCGAAGACGGTTTTAAGAAGTTTTAAGATACCTTGCTATTGGCAAGTGTTACCGCAAACCCAAGCAATTCGATGGTTGATGGCAGTCTTTAGTACAAGTTTCTATGCAATCCATAGTTTAGGGTGCATAAGATTCGGCCTGGCCGAACTTACGGCCGTATATATTTGTTCTTATTTCTAAAGAAAATGTTGTCAACAATTTATTTCTATAGGAACTTTTGTCAAGATTTTTTTTAAAGATAATGTATTGTAATCTAAAAAATATTTCCTATAGAAAATGTCGTCAAAATTATATTTCTATAGATAATTTTGTCAAAATATTATTTCTATACAAAATCCGTCAAACTTTTATTGCTATAGAAAATTTTGCCAAAATTTTATTTCTATAAAAAAATTTTTAAAAATTTTATTTCTACAGAATATTTTGTCAATATTTTATTTCTATAGAAAATTTATGAAATACCTCTTAGTTGTAGAGGAATAGTTTGCAAAATCTACCAAAACTCCAAGAATCCCACCAATCTACCAAACAGCAAAAAAAAAATATACACACATGTCTGATATAAAGATTCTTTCCATGTCCAAAAGTCGCTAAACATTTCAATGTGAAATTCTGAGTCGATCTAGTGATGTTCGTCCGTCCGTCTGGCTGTCGGTCCGTATGTTGAAATCACGCTAACTTCCAAAAGAAACAAGCTATTGAGACTTTGTACAAGTAGTCCATAATTATATATAGCCCCCATCGGTTTATCCCCAAATTTGGTTATCAGATCCCCTGGAATAAGTAAATTTAATTCGATCCAGTTGAAATTTGCTACGTGATGTTTGTATATTCCCTCTAACGATCATTTAAAAATTGTTCGATGTAGGTTCATTATTACCCATATAAACCGATCCACCAATTTAACCTCCGGAGCCTCGTGAAGGACCCAATTTCATCCGATGCGGTTGAAATTCGATACGTGATATCAGTATATGCATTTTAGTATTCCTGCAAAAATCCATATCCATATCGATTCTTAAATTTAAGTAGTCCCAATATAAAGCAATTTTATGTCCTGGGCCTCATGGAGAAACAAATTTCATTCGTTTGCGATGGTGTTTATGCGTATAGCCTCCATATAGCCCGATCTCCGGATTTGACTCCTTGGGCATCTAGAAACGGTAACTTTTATACGATTTGCCTGAAATTGGAAATCTAGAGGTATTTTAGGTCCATACATAAATGTGCCGAAGATGGTGTGTATCGGTCCATGCGTTGGTATTTCTCTCTTATTTCCCGATCTCACGATTTGACCTCTTGAGAGTATAGGTATTCCAATATTTGTCCGATTTGGCTGAAATTCAAAATCTACAAGTATTTTGGATTCATATTTGTATATTTGTGCGGGAATCACGCTAACTTCCGAACAACACAAGCTATCGGCTTGAAAATTGACACAAGTAGTTGTTATTGATGTAGGTCTGATGGTATTGCAAATGGGCCATATCGGACCACATTTACGTATAGCCCCCATATATAAAGCAAATTTCATCCGATCAGGTTGAAATTTGGTACGTGGTGGTAGTATATGATATTTACACGCAGAGAAGGAATATGATCACCTGAAACATGTTTTAAGAGCAAAATGTTATTTTTTATGGTGACCATGGTAAGTTTGGGAGTATATAAAAGGACTGTGTTTTAAGGGCTAAAACTTTCCAAAAGTTTCTCTCTATGTGTAGATGGTTTTAATAATTCCATCTTTGCAAAAATTTTTATTCTAATTCAAGAAAAAAAAAATACCAAGTTTATATTCGTAATATTAACGAAACGTATTTCATTAATATAACGAAAAACGAAAACACAAAATTGTCTTTTTACGATTGATTTCATTGTATTAACGATCATTTTCGTTCTTATAATGAAACATTTCGTTATATTAACGAAAAATAATCAACGAAGCCCTTTCGTTAATAGTACGAAGCTTTTTTCTACCAGTGTAATTGCCACGCAATAGTTCATATCGGTTCGTAACTGTTTATAGACTCCCCTATATATGTTATACCGATCAAGAAATGAATTATATACGCATTTAAAGGCATTTTTATACCCTAAACCACATAGCGGTCAGGGTATAATAACTTTGATCTTCCTACCAGAAATATTGATTTTAGACCCCATAAAATGTATACCGATCGACTCAGAATCACCTGCTGAGTCGATCTAGCGTTTGGTGTCCGTCCGTCCGTCCAGGTATTTGTCGTTCGCAAGATTCCGGTCGCAATTATTAACCGATGTTGATGAACTTTGGTGTGTGACATTTCGTTGGTACAGGGACGAACGCTATTGAAGTTGGAAAAAATCGGATCAAATTTAGATATAGCTCCCATATAAATGAATCGTCCGATTTCGATAAATAAGGTTAGATTGCGTTCATTTACAAACCGATCGGCGTCAAATTTGCCACAAAGTAATCCAATTAACCACCCTTTAAGCGTGCCAAATTTCCTTGAAATCGGTTCAGATTGAGATATGTATCGCCCGATTTTGCAAAATTTGGCCATTAGTCCCTTATTTATCAACCGATCTGAATCAAAGTTGGCCAAATCTAATTTTCCATAGCACTTACTGTTGCAAAAAATCATCGAAATCGGTTCAGATTTAGCTATAGCTCCCATATATAACAGGTTGGCTGATAAGTCACCGGTCTAACAAAGAAAAACACATTTTTTTGTCAAAATTCTTTTTTATTATTCAACATAGTTCCCTTCAAGAGCGATACAACGATTATAACGACCAATTTTTTGATACCATTTTGGTAGTACTCCTTCGGTTTATCCTCAAAATAGGCCTCAGTTTCGGCGATTACCTCTTCATTGCAGCCAAATTTTTTCCCTGCGCTGGGGGCCAGATCTGGAGAATACGGTGGATGGGGAAGCAATTCGAAGCCCAATTCATAAAATTTTTGCAATCGTTCTCAATGACTGGTGGCACGGTGCGTTGTCTTGGTGGAACAACACTTTTTTTCTTCTTCATATGGAGCCGTTTTGCCGCGATTTCGACCTTCGAACGCTGCAATAACGCCATATAATAGTTACTGTTGATGGTTTTTCCCTTCTCAAGATAATCGATAAAAATTATTCCATGCGCATCCCAAAAAACAGAGGCCATTACTTTGCCTCTGTTTTTTGGGTCTTTTCACGCTTCGGAGACGGTTCACCGGTCGCTGTCCACTCAGCCGACTGTCGATTGGACTGATGGAGCCATGTTTCATCCATTGTCACATATCGATGGAAAAACTCGGGTGTATTACGAGTTAACAACTGCAAACACCGCTCAGAATCATCAACACGTTGTTGTTTTTGGTCAAATGTGAGTTCGCGCGGCACCCATTTTGCACAGAGCTTCCGCATATCCAAATATTGATGAATGATATGACCAACACGTTCCTTTTATATCTTTAAGGCCTTTGCTATCTCGATCAACTTCATTTTACGGTCATTCAAAATCATTTTGTGGATTTTTTTGATGTTTTCGTCGGTAACCACCTCTTTCGGGCGTCCACTGCGTTCACCGTCCTCCGTGCTCATTTCACCACGCTTGAATTTTGCATACCAATCAATTATTGTTGATTTCCCTGGGACAGAGTCCGGAAACTCATTATCAAGCCAAGTTTTTGCTTCCACCGTATTTTTTCCCTTCAGAAAACAGTATTTAATCAAAACACGAAATTCCTTTTTTTCCATCTTTTTCACAATAACAAAAGTTGCTTCACAAAAGACGCTGCATCTCACAAACTAATTAACTTACAGACGTCAAATTTTGACACGAATCATTTGAAGGTTGGTACTATATAAAAATAATATGCATTTAATACTAGCGACGCCATCTATGTGTCAGACCGCGGACTTATCAGCCAACCTGTTTGGCCATAAAACCCTTATTTATCAACTTATCATACTCAAATTTGGCTTACTATACCACTGACTCTATGTGCAAAATATCATTCAAATCTGTTCAGTTTTAGATATAGCTCCAATATATATGTAGAGTACGATTTTCAAAAATATCCCCTTTATAACCTTATTTTTGACCATAGTGGCCTCATTTATTAACCGATCTTACTTAAATTGAGCACACGGTAATCTCCTGTAATATCAACAAAACGTGCAAAATAAAATCCAAATCGGTTTACATTTGGACATAGCTCCCTTATATATTTATTGCCGGTTTTTGAAAAATGTATCCCTTATATCTTTATTTCTGACCCTAATAGCCTTGTTTAATACCCGATCTTACTATAATTTAGCACAAGTTAACCTTCTGTGGTATAAACCAAATCTGGAAAATACCATCCAAATCGGTTCAGATTTAGATATAGCTCCCATGTGCATCGATCTATTTTCCCAAAATTGGTCATAATACTCTTATTTATTAATAAATGTTGCTCAAATTTCAAATGTACTTGTTTAGCCGATCATATTGAGACATACATGTAGCTATTACATAAATCTATTGTCCTAAATATTTTCAGAAATTTGGATTTATTACCCACACTAATTGAGCGAATTCCTCTTTTTATACCCTGCTCCACACTGTGGAACAGGGTATTATAAGTTAGTGCATATGTTTGCAACACCCAGAAGGAGACGAGATAGACACATGGTGTATTTGGCAAAAATGCTTAGGGTGGGCTCTTGAGTCGATATAGCGATGTCCGTCTGTCCGTCTGTCCGTGAACACATTTTTGTAATCAAAGTCTAGGTCGCAGTTTTAGTCCAATCGACTTCAAATTTGGCACAAGTATGTGTTTTGGCTCAGAATAGATCCCCATTGATTTTGGAAGAAATCGGTTCAGATTTAGATATAGCTCCCATATATATACTTCGCCCGATATGGACTTATATGGCCCCAGAAGCCAGAGTTTTAGCCTAATTTGCTTAAAATTTTGCACAAGAAGAACAATTAGTACTATAGTCAAGTGTGCCAAATTTTATTGAAATCGGTTCAGATTTAGATATAGCTCCCATATATATCTTTCGCCTGATATGGACTAATACGGTCCCAGAAGCCAGAGTTTTACCCCAATTTGGTTGAAATTTTGCACAGGGAGTAGACATAGCATTGTAGCTATGCGTGCCAAATTTGGTTGAAATCGGTTCAGATTTAGATATAGCTCCCATATATAGCTTTCGCCCGATTTACACTTATATGACCACAGAAGCCAATTTTTTGCTCCGATTTAGTTGAAATTTTGCACAGGGAGTAGAATTAGCATTGTAGCTATGCGTGCCAAATTTGGCTGAAATCGGTTCAGATTTAGATATATCTCCCATATATAGCTTTCGCCCGATTTACGCTCATATGACCACAGAGGCCAATTTTTAACTCCGATTTAGTTGAAATTTTGCACAGGGAGTAGAATTAGCATTGTTGCTATGCGTGCCAAATTTGGTTGAAATCGGTTCAGATTTAGATATAGCTCCCATATATATGTTTTTCTGATTTCGACAAAAATGGTCAAAATATCAACATTTTCCTTGTAAAATCGCCACTGCTTAGTCGAAAAGTTGTAAAAATGTCTCTAATTTTCCTAAACTTCTAATACATATATATCGAGCGATAAATCATAAATAAACGTTTGCGAAGTTTCCTCAAAACTGCTTCAGATTTAAACGTTTCCCATATTTTTTTACTAACATTGTGTTCCACTGTAATGCATTAGCCGACTTAAATTTTGAGTCTATAGATTTTGTAGAAGTCTATCAAATTCTTCCAGATCGAGTGATATTTAAATGTATGTATTTGGGACAAACCTTTATATATAGCCCCCAACACATTTGACGGATGTGATATGGTATCGAAAATTTAGATCTACAAAGTGGTGCAGGGTATAATATAGTCGGCCCCGCCCGACTTTAGACTTTCCTTACTTGTTTAATAATGCACTCAATATTAGTAGCATGCTAACTCTGTAGGTTCATAATCAACTATAGCTCCTAATATCAGACATTTCTGTTCAGATTGTGATAAAACTCCTCTAACCAGGTACCCCTTAATGTTCTTAAATATGAAAATGCAGTTTATCACCCAAACCTCTCCCATTGTTTAGGGAGATATAGTTTTAGGTTTAGAGTATGATATAGTCGGCCACGCCCGACTTTCTATTTTACTCACATGTTTTGTCTAATATATACCACGTATGGACTAACTTACAATTTAGAAGATGATGTTAACAAGTTTCAAGATACCTTGCCATCGGTACTTCTAAGTATTAGAAGTATGATGGAGGGTACATCAGATTCGGTATGACCGAACTTAAGTCCATAATTCCTTGTTTTATTTAACAAAGTCTTCATAAATATCGACTAAGTTACAACTTGGTAGCCAATTTTAAAAAGGCTTTAGATACCTTGCCATCGGCAACTATTACTCCAACCCAAGTTATTCGATTCTGAATAACATTCTTTAGTGGAGTTTTGTTCGCAATCCATGATGGATGGTACATAAAATTCGGCCTGGCCGAACTTTCGGTTGTATTTACTAATTTTTGTTCTCTTATCCCAAAATACAAAAGCCAAGCCTCGTATAGTCGCCTCCATTCTGCCCTTATACATTCGTTACTAGTTTTATCTTCTTCCAAAGGTGGAAAATAAATTTTGCTACAATTACTTCAAGAACTTTGTGATCCTCTAGTTGGCATGAGGTATATTATTGTCGATGAGTAAATGAAAAGTGATACTTAACGAAATCTCTCTCTTTTGTAAGCTTAAACACTAAATATTACCATGTAAATGGAGCAAAGTCATTATGCCCTACACTGTAAGTACATCGACATGGTGGTCCTTGTGAGAAAACCCTGATCATTGCTCGATTCCCACCAACGTCGTGTGAAATCTTAAAGTCACTGATAAAGTAATATCATATTATAACACCATTCCCTCGGGAAGCACTACGAGTATGAGAATAACGAGGTGTATTCTAACGTTTCAACTAAGTTGCGCTAACAATGGCAACGACCAACAATATCGTCGTCCCATTGTCATAAAGTATCCTTTTTATGTCATTCATATACGATGATACTTCAAAAGGACTACTATGACTACTACGACTATCGTTTCTACTTCCACATCGGTTAAGGCAACTAAAGGTTCTCGTGGCAATTGGGAAGTGTGGCACTCTCTCTCTCTCTCTCTCTCTTGGTCTATATAAATGACAGTTAGTTCGGTTGGTTTGCTGTTTGTCAGAATGTTTGCGTTTTGCCTGGCTGATTGTCTGGAAAGCTTAGTATATCCTTGTATCCTGCAAATGCTTATAAATATCTTCGTTAGGGTTGTAGTTATATGTATGTCCGTTTCCTCATTTTCCAACAAAGATGGCAGAAGCAAGCTTGCCTTTCAATTGAAGAGTATAAACACACACAAACGCAGTCGTTTATAAAATCAAAAAGGATAGAGGGGGCAGGCAACTAACGCAAATAAGGAGCAACAAAACTACATTTTAATGATTTTTTATGCCAGTGATGTAAAAAAGAAAAATAAAGCGAGTAGCTAAGGCAACAACAAGTAGAAGACAACAACAAAATAAACAACTTTCATTCATATTATTTGTATAACTTTGCACTTCTGTTAACTCTGATTTGTTTACGACTAAGGGGAAATAATCCTCAAGAAATGTGTTTGTGATAGCCATTCATACCCATCCAAAACAGAAAAACTGGAAATTCTACAATCATTGCGCTTTAAGTAAATCAGGGGATTCCCTACAATTGTTTTCAACTTCCGGTAAAGCTATTTTGGACAACTTCAGGTGAAAAAATAATTCATTCATCCCAAACGAAATTTTAGACAAACAAAGTTCGTTTCTCATTTGCTTTTCACTGTAAGGAAGTATATTTGGAAGAAAAGTATATACTTTTTGTGATAAACGTTTATTCTTTTCCAGGATGTAAAAACAATTTCATAAAACTAACTCAAAAAGAAAAAACAATCTTTTCTGGCTAATTGCATTTTCCCTCACATCTTTCTCACTTCTACGAGGTTTTTTAGTTCTTAGCACCTTTTTCTGTAATACGAACAATGTAGAAGAAATTATTCGATTTTATAAATTTTTTTATACCCTCCACCATAGGATGGGGGTATATTAACTTTGTCATTCCGTTTGTAACACATCGAAATATTGCTCTAAGACCCCATAAAGAATGTATATTCTGGGTCGTGGTGAAATTCTGAGTCGATCTGAGCATGTCCGTCCGTCCGTCTGTTGAAATCACGCTAACTTCCGAACGAAACAAGCTATCGACTTGAAACTTGCCACAAGTAGTTGTTATTGATGTAGGGTGGATGGTATTGCAAATGGGCCATATCCGTCCACTTTTACGTATCGCCCCCATATAAACGGACCCCCAAATTTGGCTTGCGAGGCCTCTAAGAGAAGCACATTTCATCCGATCCAGCTGACATTTGGTACATGGTGTTAGTATATGGTCTCTAACAACCATGCAAAAATTGGTCCATATCGGTCCATAATTACATATAGCCCCCATATAAACCGATCCCCCGATTTGGCTTGCGGAGCCTCTAAGAGAACCAAATTTCATCCGATCCGGCTGAAATTTAGTACATGGTGTTAGTATATGGTCTCTAACAACCATGCAAAAATCGGTCCACATCAGTTCATAATTATATATAGCCCCCATATAAACCGATCCCCCGATTTGGCTTGCGGATCCTCTAAGAGAAGCAAATTTCATCCGATCCGACTGAAATTTGGTACATGGTATTGGTATATGTTCTCTAACAACCATGCAAGAATTGGTCCATATCGGTCCATAATCATATATAGCCCCCATATAAATCGATCCCCAGATTTGTCCCCCGGAGCCTCTTGGAGGAGCAAAATTCATCCGATCTGGTTGAAATTTGGAACATGGTGTTAGAATGTGGTCTCTAACAAACACGCAAGAATTTTTCCATATCGGTTCATAATTATATATACCACCCGTATAAACCGTTCCCCAGATTTGATTTCCGGAGCCTCTTGTAGGACCAAAATTCATCCGATCCGGTTTAAATTTGCAACGTGGTGTTTGTATAAGGCCGCTAATATACATGCCAAAATTGGTCCATATCGGTCTATAGTTACATATAGCCAATCCCCAATCACACAAAAAATTGTTCCATATCGGTTCATATCCATGGTTGCCACTCGAGCCAAAAAAAATCTATCAAAATTTTATTTTTATAGAAAACATTGTCAAAATGTTATGTCTATAGAAAATTTTTTCAAAATTTTATTTCTAAAGAAAATGTTTGTCAAAATGTTATTTCTATAGAAAATTTTGTCAAAATTTTATTTCTATAGAAAATTTTGTCAAAATTTTATGTCTATAGAAAATTTTTTCAAAATTTTATTTCTAAAGAAAATTTTTGTCAAAATTTTTTTTTTATTTCTATAAAATTTTTTTTCCAAATTTTACTTTTATAGAAAAGGTTGTCAAAATTTTATTTCTATAGAAACTTTAAACTTAATTATATATGTATTTAATCGGCCTTTTTTAGTTTAATATATACCACGTATGGACTATGTGGTATATATTACGGTGTTAGGAAGTTTGAAGATACCTTGCCATCGGCAAGTGTTACCGCAACCCAAGTAATTCGATTGTGGATGACAGTCTTCAGTAGAAGTTTCTACGCAATCCATGGTGGAGGGTACATAAGATTTGGCCTGGCCGAACTTACGGCCGTATATACTTGTTTACATTTTACCTTTCACCTGGACGGAGAATCGAACCACGGACCATGCAATTTGTAAGCCAACACACTATCCACTGAGCTATGTAGCTGTTATTGTCATCAATAGACAATTATCCATATAAGTTATATTTATATAGCATAGCTTGCGGCGCCCATGAGCCGATTAAACAGACTTTATTTAACAGAACCATACATGTAGTTGGGCACCGTGGAGCAGTGGTTGCGACGTCCGCCTTGCATGCGAAGGGTCGTGGGTTCGATCCCTGCTTCGACCGAACACCAAAAAGTTTTTTTTTGTTTTTTTTTTTTACATATATTCCAGATACGTTCGGAAGATTCCGAAAAGATGTTCACAGTACATACTACTATATTAATTTTTTACTATGAACTGTGAAATGTGTCTTATTAAAGTCAGAAAAGAACAGTGCTTGATATAAACGAAATGGACTGTGTTGTTGGTTCTAAAATAATTTTTGTTGTTGTTGTTTTTTTTATTTCAGCTTAAAACCATGCATTGCCTAAACTACAAGTGTAGCTTAACCAACAGAGGAAAATAATGTTTGTCAAATTTATTTGGGCAAAGCCGTATAGACGGCAAGATAGTTGGATGGACGCACGTTTCGGAATTACCACATTCCTCATCAGCATCCTCTACTTGCAGCAAAACTATCAACCAATTATCAGAATAAATTCAGGCAAACCCTGAAGTAAACCACACTTGAACCTTCCGCAAAAAGGTTTTACATGATAGCCGGCTTCTCCCCTGTTGGTTGAGCTACACTTGTAGTTTAGTCAATGCATGGTTTTAAGCTGAAATCAAAAAAACAACAAGAATGATTAAAGAAAAAAACCAACAATAACAAAACAAAATGAATGAATAATTTTTTATTTAAAAAGTAAAAATTTTGTAACAAACGAATTTTTTTGGTGATAAAAGTTTAAAAAACAAGTAAGGAAAGTCTAAAGTCGGGTGGGGCCGACTATATTATACCCTGCACCACTTTGTAGATCTAAATTTTCGATACCATATCACATCCGTCAAATGTGTTGGGTGCTATATATAAAGGTTTGTCCCAAATACATATATTTAAATATCACTCGATTTGGATAGAATTTGATAGACTTTTACAAAATCTATAGACTCAAAATTTAAGTTGGCTAATGCACAAGGGTGGAACACAATGTTAGTAAAAAATATGGGAAACATTTAAATCTGAAGCAATTTTAAGGAAACTTTGCAAAAGTTTATTTATGATTTATCGCTCGATATATATGTATTAGAAGTTTAGGGAAATTAGAGTCATTTTTACAACTTTTCGACTAAGCAGTGGCTATTTAACAAGGAAAATATTGGTATTTTGACCATTTTTGTCGAAATCAGAAAAACATATATATATGGGAGCTATATCTAAATCTGAACCGATTTCAGCCAAATTTTGCACACTTGACTATACGACTAAATATACTACTAGTGCAAAATGTTAACCAAATTGGGCCAAAACTCTGGCTTTTAGGATCATATTAGTCCATATCGGGCGAAAGATATATATGGGAGCTATATCTAAATCTGAACCGATTTCAATCAAATTTGACACGCATAGCTACAATGCTGAATCTACTCTCTGTGCAAAATTTCAACCAAATTCGGCCAAAAATCTGGCTTCTGGGGCCATATAAGTCCATATCGGGCGAAAGATATATATGGGAGCTATATCTAAATCTGAACCGATTTCAATCAAATTTTGCACACTTGACTATACGACTAAGTGTTATGTTTGTACAAAATTTCAAGCAAATCGGTATAAAACTCTGGCTGCTGGTTCCATATTAGTGCATATCGGGCGAAAGATATATATGGGAGCTATATCTAAATCTAAACCGATTTCTTCCAAAATCAATAAGGTTCTATTCTGACCCAAATTAGGAACATGTGCCAAATTTGAAGGCGATTGGACTTAAATTGCGACCAAGACTTTGATCACAAAAATGTGTTCACAGACAGACGGACGGACGGACAGACGGACATGGTTATATCGACTCAGGGACCCACCCTGAGCATTATTGCCACAGACACAATGTGCCTATCTCGTCTCCTTCTGGGTGTTACAAACATATGCACTAACTTAACCTGTTCCACAGTGTGGCGCAGGGTATAAAAAACAAAAGAACAAGTATATACGGTCAGGCCGAATCTTATGTACCCTCCACCATGGATTGCATAGAAACTTGTACTAAAGACGGTCATCCACAAAAGAATTACTAGGGTTGCGGTAACACTTGCCGATGGCAAGGTATCTTAAAACTTCTTAATACCGTCTTCCCAATTGTTAGTTAGTCCACACGGGTTATAACATAAGTAAACAAAAAAAAAAAAAGCCGAATAAAAATTTTCTGTTGAAATAAAATTTTTACAAAATTTTCTATAGAAATGAAATTTTGCCAGAATTTTCTATAGAAATAATATTTTGATAAAATTTTTTATAGAAATAAAATTTTGACAAAATCTTCTATAGAAATAAAATTTTGACAAAATTTTCTATAGGAATAAAATTTTGACAAATTTTTCTATAGAAATAAAATCTTGACAACATTTTGAATAGTAATAAAATTTTGTCAAATTTTTCTATAGAAATAAAATTTTGGTAGATTATGTTTGGGGATCGGCTATATATAACTATAGACCGATATGGACCAATTTTGGCATGGTTGTTAGCGGCCATATACTAGCGCAATATACCAAATTTCACCACCTACCAAATTTCAACCGGATCGGATTAATTTTGCTCCTCCAAGAGCCCCGGAGGTCAAATCTGGAGGTCAAATTATGGGCCGATGTGGGCCAAGTTTTGCATAGTTGTTAGAGACCACATACTTACACCATGTACCAAATTTCAGCCGTTTCGGATGAAATTTGCTTCTCTTAGAGGCTCCGCAAGCCAAATCTGGGGATCGGTTTGTATGGGGGCTATATATGATTATGGACTGATATGGACCAATTTTTGCACAGTTGTTAGAGACCATATACTTACACCAGCCGGATCGGATGAAATTTGCTTCTCTTAGAGGCTCCGCAAACCAAATCTGGGGATCGATTTATATGGGGGTTATATGTAATTATAGTCCGATGTGGACCAATTTTTGCTTATTTGTTAGAGACCATATACTTACACCATGTACCTAATTTCAGCCGGATCGGATGAAATTTGCTTTTCTTAGAGGCTCCACAAGCCAAATCTGGGGATTGGTTTATATGGGGGCTATATATAATTATGGACCGATTTGGACCAATTTTTGCATGGTTATTAGAGATCATAAACTTACACCACGTAGCAAATTTCAACCGGATCGGATGAAGTTTGCTCCTCCAAGAGGCTCCGCAAGCCAAATCTGGGGACCGGTTTATGTGGGGGCTATACGTAAAAGTGGTCCGATATGGCCCATTTGCAATACCATCCGACCTACATCAATAACAACTACTTGTGCCAAGTTTCAAGTCGATAGCTTGTTTCGTTCTGAAGTTAGCGTGATTTCAACAGATGGACGGACGGGCATGCTTAAATCGACTCAGAATTTCACCACTACCCAGAATATATACTTTATGGGGTTTTAGAGCAATATTTTGATGTGTTATAAACGGAATGAAAAAGTTAATATACCCCCATCCTATGGTGGAGGGTATAAAAATTGCTTCTGAATTATCATATATTCGGGATTATTTGATGAAAATTCTTTGCAAGAAAGTGGAATTTTATTTGTCTAAAATTTCGTTTTTCTGCATACGTCCCTCATGAGAGCTATAACAATTTTTGCATAGCTCTTTACATTTAATAATTTGTGGTCGATTAGAAGACCTCCGGGCCTCCAGTGGACAAATTTATTTATCTGTTTTATGCAGGATCTTAGGATCAAAACATGCACTTTTTAGGAGATATCCTTCCCATTCTGACATATTTGTATGCTTGTGAGCCGCATGCCATAACTGGCCTTCCGCCTCACAGTCAACCGGCCTGAATGAATGATTGTCGCCTTTCATTTAGTTACGGTTCGTTTGTGATTTCTGTTTTCTTGCTTATTTCTCTTTCGTTGTACGTATCTTTTGTGCTGTGTTATTCCCTAATAAAAAGGAATCATCATGAGAGGTCAGAGAACTCCTTACGGAGATATTCTAAGCACAAGTAATATGTCCATATATATTTTCTGTGTCGGTAGCCTGTAAATGGCCGGTAAAGGGTCATTTGTTGGTTGTGATTATTTCCATGTCATTTTCTGTATTGCTGTACATAACTTAGTGATTTAATTAAGATACAATTTTTTAGTTGTTAGAGAAATCTCAGTGATTGGGTGTAGGCAACGAAGCGGATATATTAAATTTTATTGCAATTTTTGATTTTTGACTATAATAGAAGTTTAGTGGGCCAAATATATTTGTGGGCGGAAATCGTTTGTATAACCAATATCCTGAGGTTTATTAATTTAATGAGGTACTTTATTTATATGATGGCTATGAATATCCACGATGATCCCACAACGTATTTTTGAAATCTAAAGTTTTGAAATAAAACATAAGAAGAGAATATGGGAAACTAATAAGAATATAACTTAAACTCCTGGGATAGTGAGTAACTTTATTGTGAACTCACACCATCATGATGAATGTTCACCAATGTGGTATCACAATGGACTGAATAGTCTAAGTGAGGCTGATACATCGGGCTGCCACCTAACCTAACCTAACCTATGATGAATGCTTACCTAGGATTAAGTGTTTCTTAAGAGAAGTGAAAGAGATGTGATATGTTTTATACAAGAATGTGTTTATTAGTCGATAGATACGGCTCGAAGGATCACATGATATAGTATCTTCCAAATATTTAGAGCTAATTCTCTACGAGAAAACGAGTTACCTTAGGATTGTGGGTAACTTTATGAGTTCACACGATTACGATGAATACTTACCTACACACAAAAAAAAATTTCTGATTCAATCACGAAATTAATTGATCCAATTAATTTTTTAATTGAAATGTCTTCAATGACAGAAATGATAGTATCAATTAAAAAATTAATTGACAGTCAATTAAATAATTAATTGATCCAATTAAAAAATTAATTGATACTACTAATTTGTGTGATTGATTTTTATTTCAATTAAAAAATTTGTTGAATCAATTAAATTTTTAATTGAATATTTTTTAAAACTCAATTAAGATTTTAATTGGAAAAATTTTCGTGATTTTTTTTTCTGTGTAGGGTAAAGTGTTTCTCAAGAGAAGTGAAAGAAATGAGCAGAGTTAGCCTGTCCCAAACTGTGAGATTAGTTTCTTCCCGATAAAAATTTTATTTTATATTGTATTTATTGAAAACATTGCAAGTTTTATATCTATCATTCGCAACATTATACATTTATGGGTTTGCTTGTTCCAAAATTCCCTGGATGTATTTTGTCGGGTTTGTCGCGCCCTGTTGGTTCACTGAAAAATATATTGACGTGATATTAAAGATTACGCAACCTAAATTTTAGGATGCGAAATTTACAAAATATTAAAGACAAATTTCTTTAAAATAATGAAATTTTAATTATAATAATCAAGCTTAAGGCCCTAGCAGTCATAGCTTACAATTATATTTATAGTTTTATTGTAAATGTAATTAATTGATAAATAAATAAATAAAAAAATAAATAAATAAATAAATAAATAAATAAATAAATTAAAATAAAGTTTGTAATCTATACTTCAAAAATTTTTTGCATTAAATTCAGGACACAAATTTTGTAAATTTGCATCCCTCCGTTAAAGTCGCATGTCTTTGAACTAAGGCTAAATTTCCTTAAAGTAAAGAAACACATTTTTGATTTAAAGAAATTGTCCTTGAATTAACTGAAATATTGAAACTTTAGATTTAAGATAAAAACGCTTCAAATATAGGCTAAGACTTATTTTGAGGATTTAGCGTCTTTGGTTTAAAGTTTTTTTTTTTTTTTTGGAATTAAGAAAACATTTTTAACTTTGAAGTATCCGTTATAATTTGGATTTTTAAACTGGCATTTATTTGTACGTGACTACCTTCACTAATAAACCTCGAAAAGGGAATGAAAATTTGATAAATGAGATATGTACCCTAATTTTAATTTTATTAGTCCTAGATTTAAAGCCAGATAGGTCATTGAAAAATGTCTTTATTTTAAAGAAGCCGCATCTTTGGCTCGGAATCAATACTAAAATCTTTAAGGGAAGGTCGAAATCTTTGGATCCAAGTAAACTTTTTTTTGAGCGTTGGTAAGAAAAATCTTCCTCCGCTCAGTTGCACTGAAAAAAATATTATCATGAGGTCAAAGATTTCATGTCGTTAAAATACGAATGCAAATTTTGCTTAGCATAGAAGACACATTTCTCTATGTTAATATAAAGTTTTTTTCCTTGTCCAAAAGTCGATAAACTTTTCAATGAATTCGTATTGTCCTTAAAATTAAGTGACTTCTCTTAAAAATGGGTATCATAACACGAAAGAAAAAATGTTTGGGCTAAGATCAACTTGACTTTAATAATTCAGAAAAATTCTTTAAATTTAATGAAATTGTCTTTAAATTTGTTGTCTTTTGGCATCTTGACCACAAAGCAAAAAATCGCTCAAATATAGGATATGTTTTTCAACACTTTATTTTAAAGATGTTTTTTACTTGAAACATAGCATAATATCTACTGGAAGTCGAGTCTTAATTTGGAAAATAAAGTTGTCGTTAACTCGCTTTTAAAACACTTTAGCATATGAAGAAACAAGTATATACAGCACTAAGTTCGGCCGGGCCGAATCTTAAATACCCACCACCATGAACCAAATTTTAGGGTTTCCTTTGAAATTTCAGGAGGGCTTGAGGGCTTGAGGGCTTGAGGACTTGAGGACACTTCCCGAAGATAAATTTAAAGATTTTAACTATGAGGACTATATCAGATTCTGGATTTATAAGAACCATTTTTGTTTGAGTTTTAGAGGAATCATTAACATCTCTTGTAAGTGTGCAAGAAAATTATAAAATAACTTCTTGATTTGAAATCTTATCTGTAGAAGTATAATCTGGAAATTTTACATTGAGTTTCAAGCAATTTTCATGATCAGTGCGCCTTCTACACCCTCAAGAAGTGAAGTCGGTCTATATGGAGGCATTACCAAATGGACCGATAAAAACTTTGTGAGCCTAAAATACCAGAATATTTACAATTTCAGGCAAATCAGAAAAAAACTACGGTTTCCAGAAACCCAAGGAGTTAAATCGGGAGATCGTTCTTATGGGGGCTATACTAAAATATGGACCGATACTCACCGTTTTCGGCACACCTCTTTATGACCCGAAAATACCTCTAGATTTCCAATGTCAGGCAAATTGGATAAAAACTTCGGATTCTAGAAGCCCAAGAAGTAAAATCGGGAAATCGGTCTATATGGGGGCTATACCAAAATATCGTCCGATACTCACCATTTTCGGCACACCTCTTTATGGTCCCAAAATACCTCTAGATTTCCATTTTCAGACAAATTGGATAAAAACTACGGTTTCCATAAGCCAAAGACCCCAAATCGGGAGGTCGTTTTATATGGGGACCATACCAAAACATGGACCGATACTCACAATTTTTGGCACACGTATTTGTGGTCCCACAATACCTCTAGATTTCCAATTTCAGGTAAATTTAATAAAAACTGCGGTTTCTATAAGCCCAAGAAATAAATTCGGGAGATCGGTCTATATGGGGGCTATACCAAAACATGGACCGATACTCACCATTTTTGGCACACCTCTTTATGGTCACAAAATACATCTAAATTTTAAATTTCAGGCAAATTGGATAAAAACTACTATTTCTATAAGCCCAAGACCCCAAATCGGGAGGTCGGTTTATATGGGGACTATATCAAAACCTGGACCGATATAGCCCATCTTCGAACTTGACCTGCCTGCAGACAAAAGACGAGGTTGTGCAAAATTTCAGCACGATTGCTTCATTATTGAAGACTGTAGCGTGATTACAACAGACAGACAGACAGACGGACATCGTTATATCGTCTTAGAATTTCTCCCTGATCAAGAATATATATACTTTATATAGTCGGAAATCGATATTTCGATGTGTTACAAACGGAATGACAAACTTATTATACCTCCGTCACCATTCTATGGTGGTGGGTATAAAAAAGCTGAACAAGTATATACGGCCGTAAGTTCGGCCAGGCCGAAGCTTATGTACACTCCATCATGGATTGCGTAGAAACTTCTTCTAAACACTGCCATCCACAATCGAATTACTTAAGCTGCGGTAACGCTTGCCGATGGCAAGGTATCTTAAGACCTCCTAACACCATCTTCTAAATTGTATGTAAGTCCATACGTGGTATATATTAAATCAAAAAAAGATCGATCCAATACGTATATAATTCAGTTTGACAAAGTAGACATAAAATTTGGACAAAATTTTCTACAAAAATAAAATTTTAACAAAATTTTCTATAGAAATAAAATTTTGACAAAATTTTCTATAGAAAGAAAATTTTGACAAAACTTTCTATAGAAAGAAAATTTTGACAAAAATTTCTACAGAAATAAAATTTTAACAAAATTTTCTATAGAAATAAACTTTTGACAAAACTTTCTATAGAAATAAAATCTTGGTAGATTATTCTTGGCTCGAGTGGCAACCATGATTATGAACCGAATAAAATTTGAACAAACTTTTCTATAGAACCAAAATTTTGACAAAATTTTCTATAGAAATAAAATTTTGACTATAATGAAAATTTTATTATGAACCGAATAAAATTTTAACAAAGTTTTCTCTAGAAATAAAATTTTGACAAAATTTTCTATAGAAATAAAATTTTGACAAAATTTTCTATAGAAATAAAATTTTGGTAGATTATTTTTGGCTCTAGTGGCAACCATGATTATGAACCGATATGGACCAATTTTTGTGTGATTGGACCAATTTTGGTATGGTTGTTAGCGACCATATACTAACACCACGTTCCTAATTTGAACCGGATCGGATGAAATTTGCTCCTCCAAGAGGCTCCGGAGGTCAAATATGGAGAACGTTTTATATGGGGGCTATATATAATTATGGACCGATATGGACCAATTCTGGCACGGTTGTTAAAGATCATATACTAACACCATGTTCCAAATTGCAACCGGATTTGATGAAATTTGCTTCTCTTGGAGACTTCGCAAGCCAAATCTGGGGATCTATTTATATGGGGGCTATGTCTAATTATGAACCGATGTGGACCAATTTTTGCATGGTTGTTAGAGACCATATACCAACATCATGTACCAAATTTCAGGCGGATCGGATGAAATTTGTTTCTCTTTGAGGCTCCGCAAGCCAAATCTGGGGATCGGTTTATATGGGCGCTATATATAATTATGGACCGATGTGGACCAATTTTTGCACGGTTGTTAGAGACCATATACCACTACCATGTACCAAATTTCAGCCAGATCGGATGCAATTTGCTTCTCTTTGAGGCTTCGCAAGCCAAACCTGGAGATCGGTTTATATGGGGTCTATATATAATTATGGACCGATGTGGACCAATTTTTGCATGGTTGTTAGAGACCGTATACCAACATCATGTACCAAATTTCAGCCGGATCGGATGAAATTTGCTTCTCTTGGAGACTTCGCAAGCCAAATCTGGGGATCTATTTATATGGGGGCTATGTCTAATTATGAACCGATGTGGACCAATTTTTGCATGGTTGTTAGAGACCATATACCAACATCATGTACCAAATTTCAGCCGGATCGGATGAAATTTGCTTCTCTTTGAGGCTCCGCAAGCCAAATCTGGGGATCGGTTTATATGGGCGCTATATATAATTATGGACCGATGTGGACCAATTTTTGCATGGTTCTTAGAGACCATATACCAACACCATGTACCAAATTTCAGGCGGATCGGATGAAATTTGTTTCTCTTTTAGGCTCCGCAAGCCAAATCTGGGGATCGGTTTATATGGGGGCTATATATAATTATGGACCGATGTGGACCAATTGTTGCATGGTTATTGGAGACCATATACAAACACCATATACCAAATTTCAGCCGGATCGGATGAAATATGCTTCTGTTAGAGGCTCCACAAGCCAAATCTGAGGGTCCCTTTATATGGGGGCTATACGTAAAAGTGGACCGATATGGCCCATTTTCAATACCATCCGACCTACATCAATAAAATACTTGTGCCAAGTTTCAAGTCGATAGCTTGTTTCGTTCGGAAGTTAGCGTGATTTCAACAGACGGACGGGCGGACGGACGGACGGACATGCTTAGATCGACTCAGAATTTCACCACGACCCAGAATATATATACTTTATGGGGTCTTAGAGCAATATTTCGATGTTTTACAAACGGAATGACAAAGTTAATATACCCCCATCCTATGATGGAGGGTATAAAAAGCGAAAAATTAAAATTTGCTTCCTCGAAGCAAGTACATAAAACCAAAATTTAAAAGAGAATTGTGTCTTAAAAGTATCCTTACTTGTATTCTCCGCGTCTTTGGCTCGGAATCAATACCAAAATAACTCTCAGGCTGATGTTATCTGCACAGAAAGAACTCCCCAGATTTCAGATCCATATAGGAGTGTGCTATTTGTTGTCTTCAAGAGTACTTTGCTTCTATTTGAGAGCTGTCCTCCAATACTTGCTAATATAATTATTAAGCTGTATAATAAAAAGGTATTAACTCACAGAAATACTGCAATATTGGCGAGGGTGAAAAGGTACTGAATAGCGAACTATAGCAACACAATTTCATTTCATACGATATACTGCAATATTTCAAACGGTGATTAGGTCTTTAGTCGTTTTAGTCTTTATTTTAACTTGTAGACTACTGAAGTACCGGAAACCAAAACCCCAAAGCCATGTAGCAGTCTAGGTTTAACCATATGACCTAAAACCATTCCATAGTGTAACATATTATTCATCAGTATTGACTTAATACTACGAGTATAAACCCTTTTCAAATATTTTAGCATATCAACTTTAAAATGAATGTTGCTTACTTTTTAATCTAGTGCAGGAAATTTAATAACCAGAAAAACTCTTCCTAGCCACAGAAGCATCTGTGAACAATTGTCTTTTATTGCGGCAACAACCTTATAGTGGTGCGGGTCCCAAATGTCACCTCATTCATTAGTTGGTGCTCTACTTTGTACAACCAGTATTTGCCTTTACAGTTTGCTCATCAGTATAGTCATCATTTTCATCATTGGCGATGATGCCTCCATCTCATCATCGTCGTTGGGAAACTTTTCGTTATGGTTACACATTTGCCAACTAATTGACAATAATGTGTAATTGTGGCACTTTTGCTTAGAGACTAAGAGCTTTGGTTGACATTCCTATTGCTGCCACTGCTGTTTCATGGTCGTTTGGGGATTAACCCAACAATTATTTAATAATGTTGTACGGAGCTTTGCTATATAAATGAAATCCTCTGAAATAATGTCATTCAGCTATTCATTTAACCAATTGAAATTTTTGTAGTAAATATCTTACCTCATTCCTATATTTACATAAAACCACTTATTAAATTTCCTGGTGGGGAAGTTATTTAATCTTATGGCGTTTTATTTTCTTGTAAAAGAATGCGCACTTTTTTGCATTTGGTCAGGAAAAGAACCTAAAAAGTTCTTTTCTAGAAAAAAAAAAAAAAAAAACAGGCAAAGGTGCGAAAAGGCTTCGAATTCTGTTGTGAAAATAGTGCCACACATAGAGGCAAATTGCGGGCATTTTCAGCACTGCCGACAAACGAGAGTGCTGCGATTGCCCTGTTTCCTCCTTTGAATTCTTTTCTGCCCGCTGAAATTATAGAATTTTTCTAGGTTGCTGGCAACGTTTAATAAATGCGCACTCTGTACAGACAAAATGAAGACAAAACACTTTTTTTCTGAAAAGAAAACACCATTAGTATTCTTTGGGAAATATTTTGTTTTAATTTATTTTCTTCTTGTTCTTTTCACTTCTTTCTCCACAAAAAAATAGCCAAAAGGTGACAAAGGAGATCGTGGCATTGATGGACGTGATGGTAAACCTGGACCGCCAGGATTACCTGCTGCATCGGGAGAGGGTGTACAATATGTTCCTATGCCTGGACCCCCAGGCCCCCCGGGTCCTCCTGGGCCACCAGGATTACCGGGACTTTCGATATCAGGACCCAAAGGAGAACCCGGCATTGATTCAAGAAATGGTTATTATGGCGACGCCACATATTATGGAAGACCAGGTAAGTGATTATCATATCTACTAAGCATGTGGAATATTTTATTTTGTTCAAACTAAACATAATGACGAAAAAATTTGGTGGTTTTATTGATTATTTTAAATTAAATGAAAGTAAGTTAATTAAATATTTTATATTTAAATTTTCGCAAAAATTCTAAAAAAAAAAACAAAAGAACAACAGTTCCATGGCCGTTTTTTATACCCTCCACCATGGGATGGTGTATATTAACTTTGTCATTCCGTTTGTAACACATCGAAATATTGCTCTAAGACCCCATAAAGTATTCTGGGTCGTGGTGAAATTGTGAGTCGATCTGAGCATGTCCGTCCGTCCGTCGATCTGTTGAAATCACGCTAACTTCCGAACGAAACAAGCTATCGACTTGAAACTTGGCACAAGTAGTTGTTTTTGATGTAGGTTGGATGGTATTGCAAATGGGCCATATCGGTCCACTTTTACGTATTGCCCCCATATAAACGGACCCCCAAATTTAGCTTGCGATTGCTCTAAGAGAAGCAAATTTCATCCGATCCGGCTGAAATTCGGTACATGATGTTAGTTTATGGTCTCTAACAACCATGAAAAAATTGGTCCATATCGGTTTACTTTTACGTATAGCCCCCATATAAACGGACCCGCAAATTTGGCTTGCGATTGCTCTCAGAGAAGCAAATTTCATCCGATCCGGCTGAAATTTGGTACATGGTGTTAGTATATGTTCTCTAACAACCATGCAAGAATTGGTCCATATCGGTCCATAATTATATATAGCCCCCATATAAACCGTTCCCCAGATTTGATCTCCGGAGCCTCTTGGAGGAGCAAAATTCATCCGATCCGGTTGAAACTTGCAACGTGGTGTTAGTATAAGGCCGCTAATAACCATGCCAAATTGGTCTATATCGGTCTATAGTTATATATAGCCGATCCCCAATCACACAAAAATTGGTCCATATCGGTTCATAGTCATGGTTGCCACTCGAGCCAAAAATAATCTACCAAAATTTTATTTTTATAGAAAACATTGTCAAAATGTTATTTCTATAGAAAGTTTTGTCAAAATTTTATTTCTATAGAAAATTTTTTCCAAATTTTATTTCCATAAAAAAAATTTTTCAAAATTTTACTTCTATAGAAAATGTTGTCAAAATTTTATTTTGTAAAAATTTTATTTCTATAGAAACTTTAAACTTAATTATGTACATATTTAATCGGCCTTTTTTAGTTTAATATATACCACGTATGGACTATGTGGTATATATTAGGGTGTTAGGAAGTTTTAAGATACCTTGCCATCGGCTTCAGTAGAAGTTTCTACGCAATCCATGGTGGAGGGTACATAAGCTTCGGCCTGGCCGAACTTACGGCCGTATATACTTGTTGAACATATAGTTATACCCTAAACCTCATAGCGGCCAGGGTATTATAACATTGATCTGCCAAAAAAATATGCCTACCAGAAATATTGATGTTAGACCCCATAAAATATAAACCGATCGACTCAGAATTACCTCCTGAGTCGGTTTAACCCTTGGTGTCCGTCCGTCTGTCCATGTATTTGTTGCTAGCAGGATTCCGGCCGCAATTATGTGCAAAAAATCATGGAAATCGGTTCAGATTTAGATATAGCTCCCATATTATGCATCGCCCGAAAATTTGGCATTAATATTCTTATGTATTAACCGATATTATTCAAGTTTAGCACAAGGTAACTTTCTGTGGTAGTAACCAAACCTGCAAAATATCATCCAAATCGTTTCAGATTTAGTTATAGCTCCCATATACACAGTCTTACACAAGTTTACATACGGTTTAAGAAATTGTATTTTCTTTAATTAATAAAATATAATAAAATATGCATATATATGCTTTAGACTTTGTAAATTAATTTGAAAAACAAAGTATTTGTCAATTTTCAAGAAGATTTTTTTAGTCTGGATTATAAATAACAACAAGAAAGATGTTTAGTTATAAGGTAAAAACCTCAAGGGTATATAAACTTATGTGAGACTGTGTATATACATCTTTTTATACCCCGCGCCACACTGCGGAATTATATTATAAGTTAGTGCATATGTTTGCAACACCCAGAAGGAGACGAGATAGACATATCGTGTCTTAGGAAATATTACTCAGGGTGGAGCCCTGAGTCAATATAGCCATGTCCGTATGTCTGTGAACACATTTTTGTGATCAAAGTCCAGGTCGTATTTTTAGTCCAATCGACTTTAAATTAGGCACAAACTTCTGTTTTGGGTCAGAAGAGAACCTTATTGATTTTGGAAGAAATCGGTCCAGATTTCGATATAGCTCCCATATATATCTTTCCCCCAATATGCACTTAAATGGCCCCAGAAGCCAGAGTTAGACCCTAATTTGCTTGAAATGTTGCCCAAGGAGAACAAATAGTACTGTAGACAAGTGTGCCAAATTTTATTTAAATCGGTTCAGATTTAGTTATAGCTTCCATATATATCTTTCGCCCGATATGCACTTATATGGCCCCAGAAGCCAGAGTTTTAACCTAATTATCTTGAAGTTGTACTCTGATTTACGTATCATATCACCAAAGAGTCCAAAGTTTTACTCCGATTTACTTGAAACCTTGTACAAGGAGTAGGATTTTGGATATGCATGCCAATTTTGGTTGAAATCAGTTCAAATTTAGATATAGGTCCCATATATATCTTTCGCCCGATTTTCCGTTATATGACCACAGAGGTCAAAGTTGAAGTCCGATTTACGTGAAATTTTTGCACAGAAAGTAGAATTACAATAGTAATTATACATGTCAAATTTGGCTTAAATCGGTTCATATTTAGATATAGCATCCATATATAACATATGTTTTTCCGATTTGGTCAAAAATGGCCAAAATATCCACATTTTCCTTCTAAAATCGCTACTGCTAAGTAGAAAACTTGTAAAAATGATTCCAATTTGCCTACACTTCTAATATATATCTATCGACCGATAAACCATAAATACACTTTTGCGAAGTTGCCTCATAATTGGTTCAGATTTAAATGTTTCCCCTATTTTTTACTGGCATTGTATTCCACCCCAGGGCATTAGCTGACTTAAATGTAAAGTCTATAGATTTTATAGAACTCTAATAATTTTTTCCAAATCTGGTCAGATTTATATATATGTATATGGAACATAAATCTTTATATATAGCACCCAACCTATTGGACGGATTTGATATGCTATCGAAAATGTGGATCTATAAAGTGGTGCATGGTATAATATAGTCGGCCCCGACCGACTTTAGACTTTCCTTACTTGTTTAATAATGAACTCAATATTAGTGACATACTATCCCTGTAGGTGCAGAATCAACTATAGTTGATCCTAATATCAGACATTTCTATTCAGATTGTGATAAAGCTATGGGAGCTTGAACATGTACCTCTTATGTTCTCAAGTATATAAATGCGCTTTATCTCCCAACCCTATTTCAATGATACCCAAATAATGCTTATGTTTACTAATTCAGTAGGGGTGGTTTAGGATATTATATAGTCGGTCCCGCCCGACTTTCTACTTTACTTACTTATTATACATTTAATTTTATTACTTTCAAAATTTCAATATCAATAAAAGCACCATATGCATTTGACTTTTTATTTTTACTAAGAAGCTACACTGATTTTTAAATTGAGCCAATTAATCAATTACATTATTACTATGAAGCTCTTCGAAAATGTAATAGTTAATCTTTATCGCAAAATTTCATAATATTAGTGAACATTTTCATACACTCAAAAAAAAAAGTGAACTCTCTATTTCACTAAAGCCAAATTAACATTATTTTAGTTAATGGAATTATTTTGTTTGGAGAAAGCTTCCATTACTCTAATATTTTTTTGCGTACGTTAATTAAATGAGCTAAAAAAACAGGGAAACAATATACACAAATGAAGTACAAAGATTTACTAATTTCGTACTTCTCACAAAATAGTTCAGAATTTCTTAAAACTTGTAAATTTTACCAATAACGCGGCCATCATGAACTTCGTATGTCACTAAAGACATTCTTGCAATTTTGAACTCCAATTTTTTCCTTCAAACTACAAAATTTTCTTTAACAAGTGGAAAAAATTAATTATGTCTAGTAAATTTTCTTGAATTTGTTGAATAATATTTACTTATTTTTGTGATATCGGCGTGATGCCAGCGTTTGTAATACGGTTTAGTTAAAATTTTCTAAAATTAACCAAAAGTTTTCTTCCTGGTGGGTTCACTCTTTTTTCAGTGTAGTTTCAATAAATTGGCTCAATTTTAATGACATTTTCTTTCTGTGTATAAACCAAAATTTACCAAATTTTGTTTCTATTTAACTTTTTTAAATTAAATAACTATAAACCACATTTTGTATATGAGCTAACATTAGCGTATATCCCATTTGTTTTCTCTTCACTCTGTTTCCGTTACCACCATCAAAAAAAAAAAAAAAATAAAATAAAATAAAACATGAAAAACAAATCCAACATTAATGCTGCCAATATAAATTGGAATACCAATATTCATACCCTCTTTCCTACACATGCACATTACGAAAAAAATATATATAAAAAACAATTAAACTTTAGATGAACTTAAAGCATTGCGTGAACTACAAAATTTAAGAGATCGCCCGGATACAAGTTCGGGTAAAGATTTTTTACATCCGTGTTCTTGTTCTTCTTCCAAATTTCTTCTTTGTTGTTTTCCATTAACGTCTCTCGTGATTTTTTTGTTTTGTTTGTAAATTTTCCTTGCTTGCCTTATTGCTTGGTGCTTTTATTTCCGTTTTTTTTTTTTTGTAATTTTTATAGCAGCTTTTTTAAGTGGATTCAATCGCTATAGCTTTTGATTGCATTCTCTAGATATCATTGAGTTCAATTCAATTTGTAATTTCTTTTCTTTCAACTGGAGAATTTTCCTTTTGCTTCACATTCTTTTTTTTTGACAGTGGATAAATTAGAAGAAAATAATTTATTTTTTTTTATCAATTTTAATTTTTATTTCTAATTATTTCTGTGACTGATACTATAGTTTTCGTGATTGAGGCCGTTTTAATTAAAACAAGTATATATAAAAGTATGTTCGTCCGGCCCGAATCTTAAATATCCACCACCATGAATGAAATATAATAGTTTCCATTGAAAATTCTTCGTTGTAGCGGGTTGATAATATAACATATAGACATTTAGGGAGGTTTGATTACTGATATTCTCCTAAGCTGTCCAGTTCAACCAGTACGTTTCCCGAAGATAAATTTAAAGATTCTACCTATGAAGACCATTTTTGTTTGAGTTTTAGCGAAATCACAAAAATCTCGTGTAGGTGTGCATGAAAATTATGAACTAACGCCTTGACTTGAAATCCAAAATCTGTAGATTTTTACTCCAATTAGTCAAATGATTAGAAGAAATAAAATCTGGAAAAATTTTAGGCGAATTTGATAACAACATTGGCTTATCAGTCTATATGGGTGATATGCAAAAAACATACACCGATGCACACCAAATTCAGCATACCTAATTGTGGTTCTGAAAAACCTACAGAATCTGGACGCCAAATCGGAGGGCGGGTTTATAAGGGGGATATATAAAAATTTATACCAATATACAATATATTTTCGACAAACAAATTTGTGGTCTTAAAATACCTCTAGATTTCAAACATATTTTCGGCAAATAAATTTGTGGTCGCAAAATACCTCTAGATTTAAAATTTCAGGCAAATCGGATTGAAAATACGGTTTCTAGAAGCCCAAGGAATAAAATCGGGAGATCGGTCTATATGGCGGTTATACCAAAACATGGACCGATAGGCACCAATTTCGGCACAACTATTTGTGAGCCTAAAATACTATTTGTGAGCCTAGAATTCCAAATTCAGGCAAATCGGATAGAAGTAAAATCGGGAGATCGGTCTATATGGGGGCTATAGCATAACATGGACCTATACGCCCCATTTTCGATACACCTATTTTTATACCCTCCATCATAGGATGGGGGTATATTAACTTTGTCATTCCGTTTGTAACACATCGAAATATTGCTCTAAGACCCCATAAAGTATATATATTCTGGGTCGTGGTGATATTCTGAGTCGATCTAAGCATGTCCGTCCGTCCGTCTGTTGAAATCACGCTAACTTCCGAACGAAACAAGCTATCGACTTGAAACTTGGCACAACTAGTTGTTATCGATGTAGGTCGGATGGTATTGAAAATGGGCCATATCGGTCCACTTTTACGTATAGCCCCCATATAAAGGAACCCTCAGATTTGGCTTGTGGAGCCTCTAACAGAAGCATATTTCATCCGATCCGGCTGAAATTTGGTATATGGTGTTGGTATATGGTTTCTAACAACCATGCAGAAATTGGTCCATATCGGTCCATAATTATATATAGCCCCCATATAAACCGATCCCCAGATTTGGCTTGCGGAGCCTAAAAGAGAAGCAAATCTCATCCGATCCGGCTGAAATTTGGTACATGGTGTTGGTATATGGTCTCTAACAACCACGCAAAAATTGGTTCACATCGGTCAATAATTATATATAGCCCCCATATAAACCGATCCCCAGATTTGGCTTGAGGAGCCTCTAAGAGAAGCATATTTCATCCGACCCGGCTGAAATTTGGTACGTGGTGTTGGTATATGGTCTCTAACAACCATGCAAAAATTGGTCCACATCGGTCCATAATTATATATAGCCCCCATATAAACCGATCCCCAGATTTGGCTTGCAGAGCCTCAAAGAGAAGCAAATTTCATCCGATTCGGCTGAAATTTGGTACATGATTTTGGTATCTGGTCTCTAACAACCATGCAAAAATTGGTCCACATCGGTCCATAATTATATATAGACCCCATATAAACCGATCTCCCGATTTGGCTTGCGAAGCCTCAAAGAGGAACAAATTGCATCCGATCCGGCTGAAATTTGGTACATGGTGTTGGTATATGGTCTCTAACAATCATGCAAAAATTGGTCCACATCGGTCCATAATTATATATAGAACCCATATAAACCGATCCCCAGATTTGGCTTGCGAAGTCTCCAAGAGAAGCAAATTTCATCCAATCCGGTTGTAATTTGGAACATGGTGTTAGTATATGATCCTTAACAACCGTGCCAGAATTGGTCTATATCGGTCCATAATTATATATAGCCCCCATATAAAACATTCTCCAGGTTTGACCTCCGGAGGCTCTTGGAGGAGTAAAATGCATCCGATCCGGTTCAAATTAGGAACGTGGTGTTAGTATATGGTCGCTAACAAAAATACCAAAATTGGTAGAATCACACAAAAATTGGTCCATTTCGGTTCATAATCATGGTTGCCACTAGAGCCAAAAATAATCTACCAAAATTTTATTTCTATAGAAAATTTTGTCAAAATTTTATTTCTAGAGAAAATTTGTTAAAATTGTATTCGGTTCATAATAAAATTTTCATCATTGTCAAAATTTTATTTCTATAGAAAATTTTGTTCAAATTTTATTCGGTTCATAACCATGGTTGCCACTCGAGCCAAAAATAATCTACCAAGATTTTATTTCTATAGAAAATTTTGTTAAAATTTTATTTCTGTAGAAATTTTTGTCAAAATTTTCTTTCTATAGAAAATTTTGTCAACATTTTTGTTTCTATAGAAAATTTTGTGAAAATTTTATTTCTATAGAAAATTTTGTTAAAATTTTATTTCTGTAGAAAATTTTGTCAAAATTTTATGTCTACTTTGTCAAACTGAATTATATACGTATTGGATCGATCTTTTTTGATTTAATATATACCACGTATGGACTTACATACAATTTAGAAGATGGTGTTAGGAGGTTTTAAGATACCTTGCCATCGGCAAGCGTTACCGCAACTTAAGTAATTCGATTGTGGATGGCAGTGTTTAGATGAAGTTTCTACGCAATCCATGATGGAGGGTACATAAGCTTCGGCCTGGTCGAACTTACGGCCGTATATACTTGTTGGTACTAAAATACCTCAAGATTTCAAATTTCAGGTAAATCGCATTGATAATATTGTTTCTAAAAGCTCGAGAAGTAAAATCGGGAGATCGGTCTATATGCATAACATGGACCTATACGCCCCATTTTCGATACACCTACTTGTGGTCCTAAAATACTTCTGCATTTTAAATTTCAGGAAAATCGGATTGAAAATACGGTTTCTAGAAGCCCAAGGAGTAAAATCGGGAAATCGATCTATATGGGGGCTATACCAAACCATGGACCGATAGACAACATTTTCGGCACACCTATTTATAGTCCTCTAATACTTCTAGATATCCAACTTCAGGTATATCGGATAGAAAATACGGTTTCTAGAGGCCAAAGACCCCAAATCGAGGGATCGGTTTATATGGGGGCTATATCAAAACCTGGACCTGGGAGCCACCGTGGTGCAATGGTTAGCATGCCCGCCTTGCAAACACAAGGTCGTGGGTTCGATTCCTGTTTGAAAAAGTTTTTCAACGGTTATTATCCCACCTCAGTATGCTGGTGACATTTCTGAAGGTGTCAAAGCTTCACTAAGTGGTTTCACTGCAATATGGAACGCCGTTTGGACTCGGCTATAAAATGTAGTTCGCTTGTCATTGAGCTTAACATGGAATCGGGCAGCACTCAGTGTTAAGTGAGAAGTTCACCACTGTGGTATCACAATGGACTGAATAGTCTAAGTGAGCTTGATACATCGGGCTGTCACCTAGCCTAACCTAATCTAAAACCTGGACCGATATAGCCCATCTTCGAACTTGACTTGCCTGCAAATAAAAAACGAATCTGTGCCAAATTGCAGGACGATATTTCCATTATTGAAAGCTGTAGCGTGATTACAACAGACAGACAGACATGGTTATATCGTCTTAGAATTTCTCCCTGATCAAGAATATATATATATACATATATATATATATATATATATATATAGGTTAGGTTAGGTTATGTGGCAGCCCGATGTATCAGGCTCACTAAGACTATTCAGTCCATTGTGATACCACAGTGGTGAACTTCTCTCTTATCACTGAGTGCTGCCCGATTCCATGTTAAACTCAATGACAAGGGACCTCCTTTTTATAGCCGAGTCCGAACGGCGTTCCACATTCTAGTGAAACCACTTAGAGAAGCTTTGAAACCCTCAGAAATGTCACCAGCATTACTGAGGTGGGATAATCCACCGCTGAAAAACTTTTTGGTGTTCGGTCGTAGCAGGATTCGAACCCACGACCTTGTGTATGCAAGGCGGGCATGCTAACCATTGCACCACGGTGGCTCCATATATATATATATATATATATATATATATATATATATATATATATATATATATATATATATATATATATATATATATATATATATATATATATATATATATATATATATATATATATATATATATATATATATATATATATATATATATATATATATATATATATACTTTATATAGTCAGAAATCGATATTACGATGCGTTACAAACGGAATGACAAACTTATTATACCCCCATCACCATTCTCTGGTGGTGGGTAAAAAAATGATAGGATCAGTTTATTTCGTGATTCTGTCAGAAATACATTTTCAATGCCAGTATGCCTAAAAAATTTTATGAATTAAAGGTAGATATAAACTTAATTGACTGTACAGATAAGTTCAATGTAGACTAAAGCAAAGGAAATTTCTTTCAAATACTCGTAATTGAGCTACTGCATTTGAAATATGGTCACGATTTTGTGCCGTTGATTTTTGTTATTTATTATACCCTGCTCCACACTGTGGAACAGGGTATTATAAGTTAGTGAATATGTTTGCAACACCCAGAAGGAGACGAGATAGACACATGGTGTCTTTGGCAAAAATGCTCAGGAAGGGCTCCTGAGTCGATATAGCCATGTCCGTCTGTCCGTGAACACATTTTTGTAATCAAAGTCTAGGTCGCAGTTTTAGTCCAATCGACTTCAAATTTGGCACAAGTATGTGTTTTGGCTCAGAATAGAACCCTATTGATTTTGGAAGAAATCGGTTCAGATTTTGATATATCTCCCATATATATATTTCGCCCGATATGGACTAATATGGCCCCAGAAGCCTGAGTTTTACCCTAATTTGCTTAAAATTTTGCACAAGAAGAACAATTAGTACTATAGTCAAGTGTGCCAAATTTTATTGAAATCGGTTCAGATTTAGATATAGCTCCCATATATAGCTTTCGCCCGATTTACATTCACATGACCACAGAGGCCAATTTGTAACTCAGATTTAGTAGAAATTGTGCACAGGGAGTAGAATTAGCGTTTTAGCTATGCGTGCCAAATTAGGTTGAAATCGGTTCAGATTTAGATATAGCTCCCATATATAGCTTTCGCCCGATTTACACTCATATGACCACAGAGGCCAATGTTTTACTCCGATTTAGTTGAAATTTTGCACAGGGAGTAGAATTGGCATTGTAGCTACGCGTGCCAAATTTGGTTGAAATCAGTTCAGATTTAGATATAGCTCTCATATATATATATTTCGCCAGAAGCTACACCCTCAAAAAAAATCGCTTCTTTAACATATGTTCCAAACATATTTTGCAGGAAGCACATATATTATTGTATACTGCCGAAACATTAATATGTTTGTTTTATGTGAACATATTATATGTTTGGAAGCATTTTGAGCCCAATTATATGCTTGGAAGAATTTTTCCCAAAGACGATTGTGTTCATTGCCTAACATACTCGTAATTTTCACTTCCACGAAATATTTTAGTTCTTGGCACCTTTTTCTGTAATACGAATAATGTTGAAGAAATTATTCACTTTTATATATTTTTTAAATTTTACCTTTCGCCTGCACGGAGAATCGAACCGAGGACCATACAGTTTGTAAGCCAACACACTATCCACTGGGCTACGTAGCTGTTATAGTTAACAGTAGATAATTATCGTTATAAGTTACATTTATATAGCATAGTTTGCAGCGCCCACGAGCCCATGCAAACATAACATTATTTAACAGAAACATACATTTGTTTGCCACATGGAGCAGTGGTTAGCATTTCTGCCTTGCATGCAAAGGGTCGTGGGTTCAATCCGACCGAACACTTTTTTTTGTTTTTAATTTACACATTTATATTTATACTATATTAAAGTTTTATAATGAAACTTCGAAATGTGGGTTATTAAAGATTTATAGTCAGTAACAGTGCTTGATATAAACGAAATTGGCTGATTTTTGGATAAAATACTATTTTTTTTTTGCAAAAATAACAATTTTGTAACAAAAAACTGTTTTTGGTACAAAACTTTAAAAATTGGAAGGAATTCAAAAACTCTAACAAAAGAAGAACGTGGAGTCGAGTATAAACATAGATAAATAATTTTATAATATAAACATAAATTTATTTAGGCGTGAACAGTTTTTTACTAGCATTTAACACCATCGCTCTAAAATGTCTTTTATTTTTCTTTAATAATTCATTTTAAAGAAAATAAACTTTTTAAATTGTTTTAGCTGCAAAACTCGAACTTAATGACCGCTTTTATATTTGAAGGTGTCCGTCAACTCCTCGTGGACTACTTATTAATAAAGAGGAACTAAACTTTGTTTTTATACATTTTACTGTGTATTTTTTCACTATTTCCTCCTTATTTCATTTTACTGTCCAACTCTAAAAAGAGTATAGTGCCCTTTCGTTATTTTTATGAAGAGCCCTGATTTTTTTTAACGAACCAAGAAAAAAATTGTGCCCATAATGCCAAAATGATAAACAAAACACATGTCCACACATACATAAAATGCTGCTCTCAAGGCGAAAACATATGCTGCTTGTTTTTCAAATGTCAATTCTCTTGGTTCCGAATGTCTATTCTCTTTATTCAAATTAAATAATATTTAGACTTAAGCATATCAAATTTTTGGCCTTATCATAAAACAGTTTTCCGAAACAACATACAAGCGGTTTCACAGAAATTGTTCTCTTTTGATTCTTTCGCTGTGTTATGTTGATATCTTTCGTCAACTCTCCCGGTTTCCATCTCTATTTCTTTCTCTATACTCTCTCTCTGTCGCTTTGAATAAAATATCACAACATATGTATGTTTAGTCGAAATTTGTAAATTTATGATTTTTATGAACCATTCATGCCCCAAACATAGTATATTCTAACATATTAGCATAGATGTCCCAAACATTTAGTGTTAGTTTAGGAACATTAGTTATTTGCACTTAAATATATTGTGTTTTAAAATTGTGCCCGAAACACATTTTGTTTATATCGGAACATCTGAAAAACATATTTTTCTAACAGTGTAGAGTTTTACCCTAGTTTGCTTAAAATTTTGCACTTGAAGAGCAATTAGTACTATAGTCAAGTGTGCCAAATTTTATTGAAATCGTTTCAGAATTAGGTATAGCTCCCATATATATAGCTTTCGCCCGATTTACACTCATATGACCACAGTGGCCAATCTTTTACTCCGAAATTTTGCACAGGGAGTAGAATTAGCATTGTAGCCATGCGTGCAAAATTTGGTTGAAATCGGTTCAGATTCAGATATAGCTTCCATATATATGTTTTTCTGATTTCGAGAAAAATGGTCAAAGTACCAACATTTTCCTTGTAAAATCGCTACAGCCTACACTGAAAAAAATATTGCCGTGAGGTCAAAGATTTCATGTCTTTAAAATACGAATGCAAATTTTGCTTAGCATAGAAGACGCATTTCTTTAGCATAAAGTTTTTTTTTTCTTGACCAAAGGTGGATAAACTTTTCAATGAAGTCGTATTGTCCTTATAATGAAGTGATTTGATTTAAAAATGGTTATCATAACATGAAAGAAAAAATGTTTGGGCTAAGGTCAACTTGACTTTAATAATTTAGAAAAAATCTTTAAATTTAATGATTTTGTCTTTAAATTTGTTGTCTTTTTTCATCATGACTACAAAGCAAAAAATCCTTCAAATATAGGACATGTTTTTCAACACTTTATTTTAAAGACGTTTTTTACTTGAAACACAGCATAATTTCTACTAGAAGTCGAGTCTTAATTTGGAAAATAAAGTCGTCGTTAACTTGTTTTTAAAGGACTTTGATAGCATATGAAGAAAAAAAGCTGAAAAATCGAAAAAATAAAATTTGCTTCCTAGAAGCAAGTACACACAACCCGATTTTAAAAGAGAATTTTGTCTTAAAAGTATCCTTACTTGTATTCTCCGCTTCTTTGTCTCGGAATCAATACCAATTTTTTTAAAGTAAATACAAAATCTTTGGAACCGGGTATGCTTTTTTTTTCAGTGTAGTCGAAAAGTTTTAAAAGTGACTTTAAACTTCTAATACATATATATCGAGCGATAAATCATAAATAAACTTTTGCGAAGTTTCCTTAAAATTGCTTTAGATTTAAATGTCTCCCATATCTTTTTACTAACATTGTGTTCCACCGTAGTGCATTAGCCGATTTAAATTTTGAGTCTATAGATTTGGTATAAGTCTATCAAATTCTGTCCAGATCGAGTGATATTTAAATACAAACCTTTATATATAGCACCCAACACATTTGACGGATGTGTTATGGTATCAAAAATTTAGATCTACAAAGTGATGCAGGGTATAATATAGTCATCCCCGCCCGACTTTAGACTTTCCTTACTTGTTTTTTCTTAAAACTTCATATTTTTTCCATCAGTTAGGGGTAACTTCCGGGTGTTTTTTTTAAATCAAAAGAGAAAAATGAGCGCTCGTTTTATTTTGGGGTCAATTTTCATGCTTCCCTTACATTTGGTTGGGGCTCATATTCATTATGAAGTGTTGCCCTACATTTGAGGCCCTGTTTCATTTGGACTGTGGGCCCATTTTCATGCTGCCTTTATTGAAAAAACTATTGTCGTGAGGCCAAAGATTTCATGTTCCTTAAATACAAATACGAATTTTGTTTAGCATAGAAGACGCATTTCTCTGACAATAAATCGATAAACTTTTCAATGAAGTCGTTTTGTGCTCAAAATTAAGAAACCTGATTTAAAACTTGGTAAATCTACATGAAAGAAAATTCTGTTTGACTAAGGTTAACGTGGCTTTAATAATTCTAAAAAATTCTTCAAAGCAAAAAAACGAGTTCAAAAATAAGAGATGTTTTTCAACACTTTATTTTAAAGAGGTTTTTACTTGAATTGTTACTTTAAAAATGGTTCAATTTGCGAGGAGTAATTCTCGTATATAATTTCCTTAGGAAATTAACATATACGACCCAAATTGAATAATCTCACCCCGCCATATTTTCTAGTAAAGGCTTGTGAGTTTGGTATCTGGCGTTTTCTTTTCAATGGATTCATAATCAATCAATTCCTTAATCTTCATGTCCAATAAGCACGTATTAAAATAATGTAATAATAATATGTAAATTAATTAATTTGGACGAGGAACCGCATTGCTATATGTAATAAAATGTTTCCCTTGAATATTTTTCATATTTTTTCATAGTAAATTTCGCAAGTCATTTCCTTGCACGGATTTCACCTCGTAGAAACCATAGTTGCCTGCCTCTCCATTGATTTGAGCATTCTATTTTATTGTCTTTTTATACCCTCCACCATAGGATGGGGGTATATTAACTTTGTCATTCCGTTTGTAACACATCGAAATATTGCTCTAAGACCCCATAACGTATATATATTCTGGGTCGTGGTGAAATTCTGAGTCGATCTGAGCATGTCCGTCCGTCCATCTGTTGAAATCACGCTAACTTCCGAACGAAACAAGCTATCGACTTGAAACTTTGCACAAGTAGTTGTTATTGATGTAGGTCGGATGGTATTGTAAATGGGCCATATCGGTCCACTTTTACGTATAGCCCCCATATAGGTTAGGTTAGGTTAGGTGGCAGCCCGATGTATCAAGCTCACTTAGACTATTCAGTCCATTGTGATACCACATTGGTGAACTTCTCTCTTATCACTGAGTGCTGCCCGATTCCATGTTAAGCTCAATGACAAGGGACCTTCTTTTTATAGCCGAGTCCGAACGGCGTTTCACATTGCAGTGAAACCACTTAGAGAAGCTTTGAAACCCTCAGAAATGTCACCAGCATTACTGAGGTGGGATAATCCACCGCTGAAAAACTTTTTGGTGTTCGGTCGAAGCAGGAATCGAACCCACGACCTTGTGAATGCAAGGCGGGCATGCTAACCATTGCACCACGGTGGCTCCCATATAAACGGACCCCATATAAACGGACCCCCAAATTTGGCTGGCGAGGCCTCTAAGAGAAGCAAATTTCATCCGATCCGGCTGAAATTTGGTACATGGTGTTAGTATATGGTCTCTAACAACCATACAAAAATTGGTCCACATCGGTCCATAATTATATATAGCCCCCATATAAACCGATCCACCGATTTGGCTTGCGGAGCCTCTAAGAGAAGCAAATTTTATCCGATCCGGCTGAAATTTGGTACATGGTGTTAGTATATGGTCTCTAACAACCATGCAAAAATTGGTCCACATCGGTCCATAATTATATATAGCCCCCATATAAACCGATCACCAGATTTGACCCCCGGAGCCTCTTGGAAGACCAAAATTCATCTGATTCAGTTGAAATTTTGTACGTGGTGTTAATATATGGCATCAAACTCCCATGCAAAAATTGGTCGAAATCGGTCCATAATTATATATAGGCCCCATATAAACCGATCCCCAGATTTGACCTCCAGAGCCCCTTGGAATTCTTCCCATTCGGTTGAAATGTGGTACGTGATGTTAGTATATGGTATCCAACAACCATGCAGGAATTGGTTCCTATCAGCCCATAATTATATATAGCTCCCATATAAACCGATCCCCCGATTTGACCTCCGGTGTCTTTTGGAGAAGCAAAATTCATCCGATCTGCTTGAAATTTGGTACGTGGTGATCGTATATGATATTTAACAACCATGCCAAAAGGGGTCCATATCAGTCCATAATCATATATACCCCATATAAACCGATCCCGAGATTTGGTTTTGGAGCCTCTTGGAGGAGCAAATTTTATCCGAGTGAGTTGAAATTTGGTACATTGTGCTAGTATATGGTCGTTAACAACCATGCCTAACTAGATCCATATCGGCCTATAATTATATATATATATCCCTCAGATAAATCGATTTCCAATCACACAAAAATTGGTCCATATCAAATTCATAATTGTATATAGCCCCCATATAAGGGACCCCCATATTTCAATTCTGGCTCTCTACGTACCGTGCAAAAAGTCCATATCGATTCGTAATTATTTGTAAACTTAACTATACATAACTTTTTTGTCTAATATATACCACGTATGGACTAACTCACAATTTAGAAAACGATGTTAAGAAGTTTTAAGATACCACAACCCAAGTATTTCGATTGTGGATGACAGTCTTTCGTAGAAGTTCCATGGTGGAGGGTATATAAGATTCGGCCTTGCCGAACTTACGGCCGTATATACTTGTTATACGTTAATTTCCTGCTTTAAAAATTCCCCCATTTAAGTATCTCTTGTCAGTGGCGAATATCCAAAGATTTGTAGATAATGGTGGTGCTTGCATTTAAGACATTTCGTATCTACAGAATTGTTTTCCATTTGCAATATTCTTTTAGCAATGTCCTTCTTTCATGTTCATACACTCCACTGCACTCACGTTTCTAATCTATTTCAATGAATGCATTTTGTTTATTCTTTGATTATCATTCAATGATGGAATAAAATGAAAACAGAAACGAAAAACGAATCCCTGAAATTATTTAGATTTGTTGTGAATTTTACCAACTCCTCAATACCCATAGCTGAGATCTTCCTTCATCAGTTCTTTTGTCCATGGATAATTTTATTGTCCTTTAGCGAATTTTCTGGTAATGTTGTGGTACGTGGGAATGCTGTTTATGGCAACGAATGTTAATGACTTGTTGTGTCCTTTTATGGTTTTCAATTGATAGGATAATTTTATATCAGATCTTGCCTTATGGCCAAGGGAAAATAAACATAATTTGAGCTTGCTTGCTTGCGCTTGTTTTTTTTTTTTTGAGGAGAAATGTTCAATGCTGGTCAAATGAATCGCATTGGATTTTGTTGTTGTTGTTTTTTTTTTTTTTTTTGTACTTATTTTATGAATTCATGGAAAATTGAATTGAAAACAAAATTGAGAATGCTATTAAAGAATTCATTGTAGCATATAACGTAACGGAACGTGTCACCAGTTTATTGCCAAGAATTTTATATAAAAAGGAATTAATGTTAATATTATTTTCATTTCGCCTCCGCATAAGAGATGCCTAAAAATATCGCATTTTTAAAATGTAAATTTTTCATTAGACATAATTTTAAAATCTTGAATAACTTACAGTTATTATCCTAATATGGGGTGAGAGGAAAACTAAGGTGGGTCTTAGAGTTTGGAAAATACTTTTGTTAACCACCTAATATGTTCACCAAATAAATAATAAAAACAAAGATCTAAAATTAGGCGACCCGATTTGCAGCAATTTCCACAAAGGATGACACAGAATACATATTTCTTAGAACATCTGCCATACCTGAAACAGCATGCAGCAGGTATGAAAAATATAATTTTTAAGAAAGTACAAAAAAGGTATTTTTTGAGCAAAAAAGTACTTTTCACAAAATTTCAACAAAAAATCCATTGGAAGATTATTGTCATGAGCTCCTTAATTTAAAACAAAAATAAAATTTTCTTTGTTAACTTCTCAATTTTAATTTTTTTAGTTGTATATCCGATTAGTAGTAGTATTGTCATCACGGTTGCAATAGTTGGTAGAATTCTACTGTTAGGTAGATTGGTAGAATTCATGGTACTTCATCAATTTTCTGTCGATAAATAACGATCTTGTGTTTTTTGTTTTTTTTTTTATTCGATTTTTTTTGCTTTCCAAGCTTAAAAAACTTTTGACATTTATTGATAAATAAAAATAAAATTTTCTATAGAAATAAACTATTGAAAAAAATTTCTATAGATATAAAATTCTGACAAATTTTTTTATAGAAATAAAATTTTGAAAAAAAATTTTATAGAAATCAAATTTTGACAAAATTTTCTATAGATATAAAATTTTGACAAAATTTTCTATAGAAATCAAATTTTGATAAAATTTTCTATAGAAATAAACTTTTGACAAAATTTTCTATAGAAATAAAATTTGGACATAATTTTCTATAGAAATAAAATTTCGAGAAAATTTTCTACAGAATAAAATTTTGCAAAATTTTCTATAGATATAAAATTTTGACAAAATTTTCTATAGAAATCAAATTTTGATATAATTTTCTATAGAAATAAACTTTTGACAAAATTTTCTATAGATCTAAAATTTTGACAAAATTTTGTATAGAAATACAATTGTGACAAAATTTTCTATAGAAATCGAATTTTGACAAAATTTTCTATAGATCTAAAATTTTGACAAAATTTTCTATAGAAATCAAATTTTGTCAAAATTTTCTATAGAAATCAAATTTTGACAAAACTTTCTATAGAAATAAACTTTTGACAAAATTTTCTATAGAAATCAAATTTTGACAAAATTTTCTATAGAAATAAAATTTCGAGAAAATTTTCTACAGAAATAAAATTTTGACAAAATTTGTTATAGAAATTAAATTTTGACAAAATTTTCTATAGATATAAAATTTTGACAAAATTTTCTACAGAAATAAACTTTTGACAAAATTTTCTATAAATATAAATTTTTGACAAAATTTTCTATAGAAATAAACTTTTGACAAAATTTTCTATAGAAATAAAATTTTGACAAAATTTTCTATAGAAATAATATTTTGACAAAATTTTCGATAGAAATAAAATTTTGACAAAATTTTCTATAGAAATAAAATTTTGACAAAATTTTCTATAGATATAAAATTTTCTACAGAAATAAACTTTTGACAAAATTTTCTATAGAAATAAAATTTTGTAAAAATTTTCTACAGAAATAAAATTTTGTCAAAATTTTCTACAGAAATAAAATTTTGACAAAATTTTCTATAGATATAAAATTTTGACAAAATTTTCTATAGAAATCAAATTATGATAAAATTTTCTATAGAAATAAACTTTTGACAACATTTCTAGACATAAAAGTTTGACAAAATTTTGTATAGAAATCAAATTTTGACAAAATTTTCTATAGAAATCAAATGTTGACAAAATTTTCTATGGGAATCGAATTTTGACAAAATTTTCTTTAGAAATAAACTTTTGACAAAATTTTCTATAGATCTAAAATTTTGACAAAATTTTGTATAGAAATCAAATTTTGACAAAATTTTCTATAGATATAAAATTTTGACAAAATTTTCTATACAAATCAAATTTTGATAAAATTTTCTGTAGAAATAAACTTTTGACAAAATTTTCTATAGAAATCAAATTTTGACAAAATTTTCTATAGAAATCAAATTTTGACAAAATTTTCTATAGAAATCAAATTTTGACAAATTTTTCTATAGAAATCAAAATTTAACAAAACTTTCTATAGAAATAAACTTTTGACGAAATTTCCTATAGAAATAAAATGTAGACAAAATTTTCTTTAGAAATAAAATTTCGAGAAAATTTTCTACAGAAATAAAATTTTGACAAAAATTTTTATAGAAATAAAATTTTTTTATGTTTTTTGTTGATATTGTTGACCTTTTATTTTAATTTTTATGATTTTTATCTCATAATCTCGGCTGTAGGTCTATATTAAACTCGAAATTGTTGGTTTCTAGTTTTTTATTTTCCGATATTTCGGTTGACTTCGTCAGACCGTTTTCAAGGATTTTATCCGTTGTCTTGTTACTTCGCTGTCTGGTTTTATTTTGACAAAATTTTCTATAGATATAAAATTTTGTTTGTTATTGTTGGCTTCTCTTCAATCGTTATTATTGTCTTTGATCTCAGCTTAAAGCCATGCATTGACTAAACTACAAGTGTAGCTTAACCAACAGAGGAAAAGTATGCTTGTCAAATTTATTTGGGCAAAGCCCTATAGACTGCAAGATGGTTGGATGTACAGCTGTTTCGGAATTACCACATTCCTCATCAGCATCCTCTACTTGCAGCAAAACTATCAACCAATTATCAGAATAAATTCGGGTAATTCACTCAACCCAATGTGAACTACACTTGAACCTTCCGAAAAAGGGTTTGATAGTCGGCTACTGCCTAAACAAATTTTGCAAGCATATCTCTTTTCCTTTGCCAAACTCAAATCATCGATTTGAATGTATTTGGCTGGGTTTGTTTTTGAGCGTGCTTCCTCTATCTTCATTCGTTTTGTTTGTTGTATATCCGATTACAAAGACTACCGTAGTATTGTAATCACGGTTGCAACAGTTGGTAGAATTCTACTGTTAGGTAGATTCGTAGAATTCATGGTACTTCATCAATTGTGTTTTTTGGTTTTTTTATTCGATTTTTTTTTGCTTTCCAAGCTTAAAAAACTTTTGACATTTATTGATAAATAAAAATAAAATTTTCTATAGAAATAAACTATTGAAAAAATTTTCTATACATATAACATTTTGACAAATTTTTTTATAGAAATAAAATTTCGACAAAAATTTTTATAGAAATCAAATTTTGACAAAATGTTCTATAGATATAAAATCTTGACAAAACTTTCTATAGAAATAAACTTTTGACAAAATTTTCTATAGAAATCGAATTTTGACAAAATTTCTATAAAAAAATTTCGAGAAAATTTTCTATAGAAATAAACTTTTGACAAAATTTTCTATAGAAATCAAATTTTAATAAAATTTTCTATAGAAGTTAACTTTTGACAAAATTTTCTATAGAAATCAAATTTTGACAAAATTTTCTATAGAAATCAAATTTTGACAAAATTTTCTATAGAAATCAAATTTTGACAAATTTTTCTATAGAAATCAAATTTTGACAAAATTTTTTATAGAATTAAAATTTTGACAAAATTTTCTATAGATATAAAATTTTGACAAAATTTTCTATAGATATAAAATTTTGACAAAATTTTCTAGAGATATCAAATTTTGACAAAATTTTCTAGAGATATCAAATTTTGATAAAATTTTTATCAGAAATAAAATTTTGACAAAATTTTCTGAAGAAATAAATTTTTGTAAAATAATATTTTTTTTGGCAGTTTATGGTAAGGTTTTCTCCATGTATTGGAAGAATATCGGCTCAAAAATATTTACACAAAAGACGGTAGTACGGTACTGGCCAGGATGAAAACGTATTGAAAAAGGTAGTATAGTACTGGATTTTCCATCCCTAGCATGCGATAGCTTTGAATAAAAATTATAATATGGTGATATGGGATCTACCATATAGGGTTGGCCCGATAAGTATTTAGCCTACAAAAGATTAACAAATATTTAAAAATCTTAGCGACCGTTGTTTTAAGATCGCGTAGTTGTTAGAAAGCGTATACTGACATCACGCTCAACAAGTCAAATTTTAGAATTTAAAGGCATATGACTTTAAGTACAAATTTTAAAGATTCCTGCCATAAATTTAATGGAAAACATTTTGGAAGCAAAATGTATAAGTTTCCTTTTTTGAAGAAATTTTACCTTAGTATTGTGTTACTTGTGTATCCTAAAATTTAGATTGCATAATCTTTCACATTAAGTCAATATTTTTTTTTTCAGTCTACTTGTTCCTCCTTCATTATGGAGATTTTATCTTATAATGGCGTTATTTCGTTTGTTTGAGTCTTGGGTAGAAAATAAAATCGTTTCGAAAGCCAAATATAAATGAAATATTCCAGTGAAACCTCTTCATTGTTAATTTCGAACGAGGAATGGTGGTCATTGGGCTCCAAATGAATGGAGGATGGTGCATTAACGTTAGTTCCTTTGCTTCTTTGTCTTGTTCGAATGAAAGGCCATTACATTGAGTTCAACATAATCATTATCCTCATTGATTTGTCATTTGTTTCAGATTTTTTTATTTTTTTAGTTTTGGCAGATGTTCCTTTCCTCCTCAACATTGACATCTTTTAGTTTTTTTTTACCCACTTACACCCACAGCTTGGGGAGTTTTTGTTGAGAAAATAGAAACTAGAACAAAGAAGACCCACAGTAAAGCAAAGCCAAAGTAAGAAAGCTTGAATTTAACGAATTGTTGAATTTAATTAAGAAGTTTTTCACAGTGATTTCGTTTTACTTCTACTGCTAATTAATATTGGCAGATGGTACAATCTATGCCATGATTCCTGTACGATGGTTCTTCAAATAGTTGGTGATTGGTAAATGCTATTGTTGTTGCTATTCATTTCCTTTTTGTTTTCCCCTTTTTCTGGTGATGGTGGTATTTTTAGAAGAGATTGAATATATTTTGAATTCAATTTGATGTGAAGGCCATAGCAAATTGAGAGGAAAATTTAAAGAGGAAAATAGCCCAAAGCAATTTGAGAGGAAATTTTAAAGAGAGTTTCTCGATTCTTCCAATCCCGTTATAGCCTACACTGGTAGAAAAATTGAGCCAATAAAACAATGTAATTAATATAAAAAAAGTTTTCATTACTATAATTAATTAACTGGTAATCAATTAAACGTTTCATACTATTGACGAATATTTTCGTTGTCCCAATATCAACACAGAAAAAAATTTCCGTAGTTAAAATAACTAAATTTAACTTATTTTTATTGGAAAAAAAAATTATTTGTTTGTAGTTAAATTTTATTATTTTTATCGAAATTTTCCAACGCTTAATGAAATCTTACTTTTTTTAAGTATGTCTCAAAAATTTTATGAACTAAACGTGAGTATAAAGTTCAATGACCGTGCACATAAGTGCAATATGAGCTAAAACAAATAAAAATTTTCGTACGATTCCTAAAAATAATAAGAATGAACTACTGTATGGTTAAAATGGTCATGATTTGGTGCCAATGATTTTCTTCTTAACTTTTAGTTAATATTTTCTTCTATGAGATAATGTAATTTCGAGAACTGCAGTTAAAAAGTACAACAGGGCATACAAATTTTCTGGTTTTAACAACGCTTTGTGGAAATCTCAAAATAAGAAGTAAAATTTAGTTCAATTTTCGTGCGTGGTAGTTCATTCTTCCTATAAAACAGTTCGCTGAATGAACATTTCTCATTGGCTCAATTTCAAAAAAAAAAAAAAAATCGATTGCAATGAGAGTTAAAAATTTGACTTTTTCACATTTTTAAAATTTGGAAGAGTCTTTTTGGGGTTCTCAGATTTCTTTCAGTGACAGTTAATTTTATTGTTTACAAGCTAACAAAAACATTTTGCTCTATGGCATTCAGCAATAAAGTTATTTGTGATGGAATTCAAGGGATTTAGTGTGATGGCTTTATGTTTGGCTGGAAAACCACAAGTAGAGCATTCCGGCATTTAGACTTCTGGAGTGTCCTATACAATTACTCGTTATCGTGATACTAGCAGTATTGCATCGCGTTCAAAAAGTGAACGAAAATGGCTTAAAAAAATCCTCTAGTCTTCTATTCTTCGGATTTTTCACAATTGCAAAAAGTCGGAATTTTGATTTTTCGACTTTTTTTTTTTAATATTTTTTTTTACGGCTATTAAAAAGTCATGCTTTGACTTCGCGTTTTCAGACTTGGTGGTAAATTTCTTTCAACTCAAATTCGACTCTTTCGTTAAAGTTCCATTAGTCGATTTTGTTCAGTATGAACAGTCAATTACTCGACTTTTTTAAACAATATTTAATGTGGAAAATTTTCCCTTACTGCAACCTTCAATAATGAGGTCAATTATGTTGGAATTACGCGTGCATTCATTTTCATTTGCATATAGGCTAAGTTTAAAGATGGTATGTATAGCTTCAGGGCTTGACGAAGTCTCCATATAAACGTTATCGTTGGGAATATGCAGAAAGTGGCACAAAAAGTGTCACTCGCAATGAAAGGTGGCATACGGATTTTTAAAAAGTGTCACAATTTTATTAAGACTATAAATAAACTACATCCATGTTTAGAAATTTTTATACGAAGTTTGAAAGGGTACCTTTCTAAATTTACCTAAAAATCATCACTCCTTGTTATTGACAATAAATTCGGTTATTTGACAAGATACCAATCTCTAACGTAATCTTAATGGGTTTTACGACCAAAATTTACAAATAATATTTCATAATAAAAGAAATTAATTAACAAGTATATAAAGCAGTAAATTCGGCCGGGCCGAATTTTAAATACCCACCACCATGAATCAAGTATAATAGTTTACTATGAAAACTCTTCGTCGTAGTGGGTTACTTGATAATATATAGAATTGTAGGGGGTTTGATGACAAATCTTCTCCCAAACGAGCCAGCTCCCGAAAACAAACTTTAAAGATTCTACCTATGAAGACCAGATAAGATTCTGGATTTATGAGAACCAATTCTGTTTGAGTTTTAGAGAAAATATAAATATATCGTGTATATGTTGAAATTACGCCTTGATTTAAAATCTTAAATCTGTAGATTTTCCGCATTTATTTAAATACGATGAGTAAAATCAGAAACTTTTACTTTCAGTTTGAAGCAATTTTCATGATCAGTGCGCCTGCTATACCCTGAAAGAAGTGTTTTGTTTTTTGAGAAACGTAATTTTAGACAAGCAAAGTTTTCTTTTGACACAAATTTTAGAGACAATCGTTGAATAAACGAAAACACTTTATAAGAAAAAGAAATTTCGTTTGTCTAAAATTTTATTATAGATTACTAATTTCCAGCAAATCGAATAAAAACTACGTATTCTAGAAGCCAAAGAAATAAAGCCAGGAGATCGGTGTATATGGGGCTATACCAAAACATGGACCGATAGGCACCATTTGCTACTCACATATTTGTGATCTTAAAATACCTTCAGATTTTAAATTTCAAACAAATCGGCCAAAAAATATAGTCTCTAGACGCCCAAGAAGTAAAACTCGAGAGATCAGTCTATATGGGGGTTATACCAAAAAATGGACCGATAACCTCAATTTCGGTAAAAATACCTCTAGATTTCGAATTTCAGGCAAATCATGTAATAAATACAGTTTATTGTAGCTCAAGAATTTCAGGCAAAGCGGATGGTAAATATAGTTTCTAGAAGCCCAAGAAGCAAAATGGAAGATCGGTCTATATGGGGGCTATACCAAAAAATGGACCGATGGGCACCATTTTCGGCACACCTTTTTATGGTCCCAAAAGAACTCTAGATTTTCAATTTCAGGAAAATCGGATAGAAAATATAGTTTCTAGAAGCCCAAGAAGCAAAATCGGGAAATCAGTCTCTATGGGGGTTACATCAAAACATGGACCGATGAGCACCATTTTCGGCACACCTTTTTATGGTCTTCAAATACCTCCAAATTTCCAATTTCAGGCAAATCGGATGGTAAATATAGTTTCTAGAAGCCTTAAAAGCAAAATCGGGTTATCGGTCTATATGGGGGCTATACCAAAACATGGACCGATGAGCACCATTTTCGGCACACCTTTTTATGGTCCTCAAATACCTCTATATTTCCAATTTCAGGCAAATTGGATAAAAAGTACGGTTTTTTTTAGGCCCAAGACTCCAAATCGGGAGGTTGGTTTATATGGGGGCTATATCAAAACATGGACCGATGCGGACCGCTTTCGACACACCTCTTTATGGTCCCAAAATACCTTTAGATTTTCAATTTCATACAAATCGGATAGAAAATACTGTTTCTAGACGCGTCTATATGGGGGCTATACCAAAACATGGACCGATATGGACCATTTTCGACACACCTCTTTATAGTCCCACAATACCTCTAGATTTCCAATTTCAGGCAAATCGGATGATAAATATAGTTTCTAGACGCCCAAGAAGCAAAATCGGGAGATCGGTCTATATGGGGGCTATATCAAAACATAAACCGATGCGAATGATTTTCGACACACCTCCTTATGGTCCTAAAATACCTCTAGATTTTCAATTTCAGACAAATCGGATAGAAAATACTGTTTCTAGACGCGTAAGAAGCAAAATCGGGAGATCGGTCTATATGGGACCAATACTAAAACATGGACCGATACGGACCATTTTCGACACATCTCTTTTTGGTCCCAAAATACCTCCAGATTTCCAATTTCAGGCAAATCTGATAAAAACTAAGGTTTTTATAGGACCAAGACCCCAAATCGGGAGGTCGGTTTATATGGGGACTATATCAAAACTTGGACCGATATAGCCCATCTTCGAACTTGACCTGCCTGCAAACAAAAAACTAATCTGTGCCAAATTTCGGAACGATAGCGCCATTATTGAAGGCTGTAGCATGATTACAACAGACAGACAGACAGACAGCCAGACAGACGGACAGACGGACATGCTTATATCGTCTTAGAATTTCTCCCTACTTTATATAGTCGGAAATCGATATTTCGATGTGTTACAAACGGAATGACAAACTTATTATACCCCATCACCATTTTATGGTGGTGGGTATAAAAAATTGTCATGATATCACGAAAAGTTGGCACATAGCACTTACACCCTCAAAAAAAATCGCCTCTTTAACATATGTTCCAAACATATTTTGCAGGAAGCACATATATTATTGGAATATGTGAACATATTATATGTTTGGAAACATTTTGAGCCCAAAAATATTATATGCTTGGAAGAATTTTTCCCAAAGACGATTGTGCTCATTCCCTAACATACTCGTTATTTTCACTTCCACGAAATATTTTAATTCTTGGCACCTTTTTCTGTAATACAAATAATGTTGAAGAAATTATTCACTTTTATAATTTTTTTAAATTTTACCTTTCGTCTGCACGGAGAATCGAACCGAGTACCATACACGGAGAATCGAACCGAGTACCATACCAACACACTATCCACTGGGCTACGTAGCTGTTATGGTCACCAGCAGATAATTATCGTTATAAGTTACATTTATATAGCATAGTTTGCAGCGCCCACGAGCCCATGCAAACATAACATTATTTAACAGAAACATACATTTGTTTGCCACGTGGAGCAGTGGCTAGCATGTCTGCCTTGCATGCAAAGGGCCGTGGGTTCAATCCCTGCTCCGACCGAACACTTTTTTTTTTTTTTTTTTAATTTACACATTTATATTTATACTATATTAAATTTGTATAATAAAACTTCGAAATGTGGGTTATTAAAGATTTATAGTCATTAACAGTGCTTGATATAAACGAAATTGACTGATGTTTGGATAAAATATTATTTTTTATTGCAAAAATAACAACTTTGTAACAAAAAACTGTTTTTGGTACAAAACTTTAAAATTTGGAAGGAATTCAAAAACTAACAAAAGAAGAACGTGGAGTCGAGTATAAACATACATACATAATTTTATAATATAAATATAAATTTATTTAGGCGTGAGCAGTTTTTTACTAGCATTTAACACCATCGGTCTAAAATGCCTTTTTTTTTTTTTAATAATTCATTTTAAAGAAAATAAAATTTTTAAATTGTTTTAGCTGCAAAACTCGAACTTAATGCCCGCTTTTATATTTAAAGGTGCCCGTCAACTCTTCTTGGACTACTTATTAATAAAGAGGAACTAAACTTTGTTTTTATACATTTTACTGTGTAATTTTTCACTATTTCCTCCTTATTTCATTTTACTGTCCCAACTCTAAAAAGAGTATAGTGCCCTTTCGTTATTTTTATGAAGACCCCTCATTTCTTTTAACGAACCAAGAAAAAAATTGTGCCCATAATGCCAAAATGATAAACAAAACACATGTCCACACATACAGAAAATGCTGCTCTCAAGGCGAAAACACAGGCTTTTTTTCCAATGTCTATTCTCTTGGTTCCGAATGTCCATTCTCTTTATTCAAATTAAATAATATTTAAAGTTAAGCATATCAAATTTTTGGCCTTATCATAAAACAGTTTTCTGAAACAACATACAAGCGGTTTCACAGAAATTGTTCTCTTTTGATTCTTTCGCTGTGTTATGTTGATATCTTTTGTCAACTCTCCCGGTTTCCATCTCTATTTCTTTCTCTATACTCTCTCTGTCGCTTTGAATAAAATATCACAACATATGTATGTTTAGTCGAAATTTGTAAATTTATACATGTTTGCATTCACACATATGATTTTTATGAAACATTCATGCCCCAAACATAATATATTCTAATATATTAACATAGATGTCCCAAACATTTAATGTTAGTTTAGGAACATTACATGTTTGCACTTAAATATATTGTGTTTTAAAATTGTGCCCGAAACACATTTTGTTTATATCGGAACATATGAAAAACATATTTTTCTAAGAGTGTAGTGGTGCCGCAAAAATGTGGCACAAAAGTGTCACCGAAGGAAAAGGTGACAAATGAGCCACTAAAGTGGCACATCATATCGCACGATTTGACTTAATGGATAAAATTTTGCGTAAAATTTAAAAAAAAAGATGTTAAAAAACTATAATAAAAAACTATATCAAATTTGATCCCCATCAATCCCTGTTTCGATTTTCCCCTTATTTAACGGTCCCTCGATTGTAATTCGTAAGTTTATACAAACCGCAATTTGGATTCGGATAGGCTGAATTTGGTTTACATCGGTCCGGATTCTGATATATCGTCATATAACCCGATTTCCCGATTTGAATGGTTTTACATCAGAGCTCTAATTTTCATCAGGTTGGACTGAAATTTTCTTACGATTCAAATGTACACTGAAAAAAATATTGTCATGAGGTCAAAGATTTCAAATCTTTAAAATACGAATGCAAATTTTGCTTAGCATAGAAGACGCATTTCCCTAATATAAAGTTTTTTTCCTTGTCCAAAAGTCGATAAACTTTTCAATGAAGTCGTATTATCCTTATAATTAAGCGATTTCACTTACAAATGGGTATCAGTTGTCTTTTTGCATCTTGACTACAAAGCAAAAATTGGTTCAAATGTAGGACATGTTTTCAAAACTTTATTTTAAAGACGTTTTTACTTGAAACATACCACAATTTCTACTGGAAGTCGATTCTTAATTTGGAAAATAAAGTTGTCGTTAACTCGTTTTTAAAGGACTTTGATAGCATATGAAGGAAAAAAAATTAAAATATGCTTCCTGGAAGCAAGTACACAAAACCCAAATTTAAAAGAGAATTTTGTCTTAAAAGTATCCTTACTTGTATTCTCCGCTTCTTTGGCTCGGAATCAATACCAAAATTTTTGAAGTAAAGACAAAATGTTTGGAACCGGCCATGCTTTTTTTTCAGTGTAAAGGACAAATGGAAAAAGCCCATTAGACTACAAGAGGGTTAGAGGAATGTAGAAAAGCCGAAACAAATGTCGAGCTAACTGTGTTAACGTCCGAAGAGTATAGCTCTAATTAATTTGACAAACATATTTTCCTCTGTGAATTAAGCTAGACTTGAATCCTAGGAAAATTAATACATAGTTTAGGATTTTTTTACGGAGCCAGTTTTTTAAAATTCAGTAAATAAAATAATAGTTTCGGTGTTTGTATATAACTCCATTTTCTGATGTACACCAACATCTCAATTAAATTTATTGTTAATGCCAATGATGGCGATGCTGGATGTTGCAAAGAATAATGGACTCTTGTTGGCAATGATGCAGACAACGATAATGCCAGCATCTGTCGCGTATGTACTACAACGACTATGTTTGCATGGGAAAAATTGAATGATTACTTACAACTCATTACTGTAATGAGTCAGAATCCAATTAAAACATCTCATTCTGGCTAGTAGCTTAAGAGAGATTGATAGAGAGAGAGATAGAGAGGAGAATGCAACAAGGAAATCCATTAATAAAATAGCACAGACAGTGTTGAAACAAACAGATGGCATGTGTAAATATTAGGGTATGTAGGAAATCTTTCACACAAAGTTTCTTCAATGTATCATGGAATTTATTAACAGCAGACTTGTGGCTGGTTAAATTTTATTGAAACAAATTAAAGCATCCATTCCATCCAAAATATAAAGTTCAGGCTCTATTTAGTATATAATCATGATTAGGGTAAAATCTTTAAGGCCGTCGGACGACCAGGTGGATTCATATCAAATAATTTATTTTTTTTTTTAATAAAATGAAACTGAACAAGTATATACGGCCGTAAGTTCGGAAAGGCCGAATCTTATCTACCCTCCACCATGGATTGCGTAGAAACTTCTACTAAAGACTATCATCCACAATCGAATTACTTGGGTTGCGGTAACACTTGCCGATGGCAAGGTGTCTTAATCCTTCTTAACACCGTCTTCGCCGACTAAATACGTATATAATTCAGTTTGACAAAATTTTCAGTAGAAATAAAATTTTGACTAATTTTTCTATAGAAATAAAATTTTGAAAAAATTTTCTATAGTAAAACAAGTAAGGAAAGTCTAAAGTCGGGCGGGGCCGACTATATTATACCCTGCACCACTTTGTAGATCTAAATTTTCGATACCATATCACATCCGTCAAATGTGTTGGGGGTTGTCCCAATTACATACATTTAAATATCACTCGATCTGGACAGAATTTGATAGACTGCTACAAAATCTATAGACTCAAAATTTAAGTCGGCTAATGCACTAGGGTGGAACACAATGTTAGTAAAAAACAAGTATAAACAGCACTAAGTTCGGCCGGGCCGAATCTTAAATACCCACCACCATGAACCAAATATTAGGGTTTCCTTTGAAATTTCAGGAGGGCTTGAGGACACTTCCCGAAGATAAATTTAAAGATTTCACCTATGAGGACTACATCAGATTCTGGATTTATAAGAACCATTTTTGTTTGAGTTTTAGAGGAATCATTAACATCTCTTGTAAGTGTGCAAGAAAATTATAAAATAACGTATTGATTTGAAATCTTAAATCTGTAGAAGAAAAATCTGGAAATTTTACATTGAGTTTCAAGCAATTTTCATGATCAGTGCGCCTTCTACTCCCTCAAGAAGTGAAGTCGGTATATATGGAGGCATTACCAAATGTACCGATAAAAACTTAATCCGATACACGTTTTTGTGAGCCTAAAATACCAGAATATTTACAATTTCAGGCAAATCAGATAAAAACTACGGTTTCTAGAAATCCAAGGAGTTAAATCGGGAGATCGTTCTTATGGGGGCTATACTAAAATATGGACCGATACTCACCGCTTTCGGCACACCTCTTTATGGTCTTAAAATACCTCTAGATTTCCAATTTCAAACAAATTGGATAAAACCTACGGTTTCTATAAGCCCAAGACCCCAAATCGGGAGGTCGTTTTATATGAGGACCATACCAAAACATGGACCGATACTCACAATTTTTGGCACACCTCTTTATGGTCATAAAATACCTCTAGATTTCAAATTTCAGGCAAATTGGATAAAAACTACGGTTTCTATAAGCCCAAGACCCCAAATCGGGAGATCGGTCTATATGGGGGCTATACCAAAACATGGACCGATACTCACCATTTTTGGCACACCTCTTTATGGTCATAAAATACCTCCAGATTTCAAATTTCAGGCAAATTGGATAAAAACTACGGTTTCTATAAGCCCAAGACCCCAAATCGGGAGATCGGTCTATATGGGGGCTATACCAAAACATGGACCGATACTCACAATTTTTGGCACACCTCTTTATGGTCATAAAATACCTCTAGATTTCAAATTTCAGCAAATTTGATAAAAACTTCTATAAGCCCAAGACCCCAAATCGGGATGTCGGTTTATATGGGGACTATAACAAAACCTGGACCGATATAGCCCATCTTCGAACTTGACCTGCCTGCAGACAAAAGACGAGTTTGTGCAAAATTTCAGCACAATTGCTTCATTATTGAAGACTGTAGCGTGATCACAACAGACAGACAGACAGACGGACAGACGGACATCGTTATATCGTCTTAGAATTTCTCCCTGATCAAGAATATATATACTTTATATAGTCGGAAATTGATATTTCGATGTGTTACAAACGGAATGACAAACTTATTATACCCCCGTCACCATTCTATGGTGGTGGGATAAAAATATGGGAAACATTTAAATCTGAAGCAATTTTAAGGAAACTTTGCAAAAATTTATTTATCGCTCGATATATATGTAATAGAAGTTTAGGAAAATTAGATTCATGTTGACAACTTTTCGACTAAGAAGTGGCGATTTTACTAGGAAAATGTTGGTATTTTGACCATTTTTGTCGATATCAGAAAAACATATATATGGGGGCTATATCTAAATCTGAACCGATTTCAACCAAATTTGGCACGCATTGCTACAATGCTAATTCTACTCCCTGTGCAAAATTTCAATTAAATCGCAGTTAAAAATTGGCCTCTGTGGCTATATGAGTGTAAGTCGGGCGAAAGCTATATATGGGAGATATATCTAAATCTGAACCGATTTCAACCAAATTTGGCACGCATAGCAACAATACTAATTCTACTCCCTGTGCAAAATTTCAACTAAATCGGAGCAAAAAATTGGCCTCTGTGGTCATATGAGTGTAAATCGGGCGAAAGATATATATGGGAGATATATCTAAATCTTAACCGATGTCAATAAAACTTGGTACACTTGACTATACTACTAATTGTACTCCTAGTGCAAAATTTCAACCAAATTGGGGTAAAACTCTGGCTTCTAGGACCGTATTAGTCCATAGCGGGCGAAAGATATATATGGGAGGTATATCTAAATCTGAACCGATTTCTTCCAAAATCAATAGGTATCTATTCTGAGCCAAAACACATACTCTTGCCAAATTTGAAGTCGATTGGACTAAAACTGCGACCTAGACTTTGATTACAAAAATGTGTTCACGGACAGACGGACATGGCTATATCGACTCAGGAGCCCATTTTTGCCAAAGACACCATGTGTCTATCTCGTCTCCTTCTGGGTGTTGCAAACATATGCACTAACTTATAATACTCTGTTCCACAATGTGGCGCAGGGTATAAACATTTTGACATAGTTTCCCTACGGGAAATGGTTCAACCACATAACCGGTATAGGACTAGTCCCTGATGTGTATGGACCAGTCCCAGTTCTGGTCAAAACGTTTGGAAGGGACCGGTCACTTTAACATAAGTTTGTCATTGACGGGGTAAACTTACATTTTAGTCCTGGGACAATTTAGCAGAAACACCCCATAGACATGTCCTCAGGAACCAGTGTAGGACAAACTCTTAGAAATCTGTTTCAATTTGGGCATCCCAGTCGAACCCGAAATGAAAAAAAAAAACTTTTGAAATATGACGAACAATAGGTTATTCTGATAATTTTATTTCACTAAATGTGAAAATGCTTGATTTTAAAATCTTAATGGATCTAAAATTTTAATATCAAGCGAGCACTAACTGGAGCACAGGTACCAGTTCTGTGATAGGTCCGTCAGTGGCAATTTGCACAAATTTCCCATAGGGTTTCTATAGAAATAAAATTTTGGTAGATTATTTTTGGCGATAAGGACCAATTTTTCTGTGATTGGCGATCGGCTATATATAACTATGGACCAATATGGACCAATTTTTGCATGGCTGTTAGTGGCCATATACTAACGCAATATACCAAATTTCCACCGAATGGGATGAATTTTGCTTCTCCAAGAGGTTCCGGAGGTCAAATCTGGGGATCGGTTTATATGGGGCCTATATAGAATTATGGAGCGATATGGACAAATTTTTGCATGACTGTTAGAGACTATATACTAACACCATGCACCAAATTCGAACCGAATCGGATGAAATTTGCTTTTCCAAGAGGCTCCGGGAGGTCAAATCTGGGGATCGGTTTATATGGGGCCTATATAGAATTATGGAGCGATATGGACCAATTTTTACATGTTTGTTAAAGACTATATACTAACATCACGTACCAAAATGCAACCGGATCGGATGAATTTTGCTCCCCGAAGAGGTTCCAGAGGTCAAATCTGGGGATCGATTTATGTAAGGGCTATATATAATTATGGACCGATATGGATCAATTTTTGCATGATTGTTAGAGACTATATACTAACAATTATGCTCCTCCAAGAGGCTCCGGAGGTCATATCCGGGGATAGGTTTATATGGTGTCTATATATAATTATGGAGCGATATGGACCAATTTTTACATGGTTGTTAGAGACAATATACGAACACCACGTACCAAAATGCAACCGGAACGGATGAATTTTGCTCATCTAAGAGGCTCCGGAAGTCAAATCTGGGGATCGGCTTATATGGGGCCTATATATAATTATGGAGCGATATGGACCAATTTTTACATGGTTGTTAGAGACCATATACAAACACCTCGTACCAAATTTCATCCGGATCGAATGCATTTTGCTCCTTAAAGAGGCTTTGCAAGCCAAATGTAGGGGGCTATACATACAAATGGTCCGATATGACCCACGTACAATACTATCCGACCTACATCAATAACAATTACTTATGCCAAGTTGCAAGTCGATAGCTTGTTTCGTTCGGAAGTTAGCGTGATTTCAACAGACGGACGGACGGACATCGCTAGATCGACTCAGAATTTCACCACGACCCAGAATATATATACATACTTTATGGGGTCTTAGACCAATATTTCGATGTGTTACAAACGGAATGACAAACATAATATACCTCCCATCCTATGGTGGAGAGTATAACAATGTATTTGAACAAACTAGAAAAATTTATTTCATAAGATTCAATGTATACTAAGTTGATAGTAGATATTTGAAAAATAATTAAAAATATTAACAGAGTGATTAAAATTTTATTCATGAAACATAACGTGTTTGCACAGTACAAAAAATTTTTGTTTGAACAAATTCTGATAATATATATATGCTTGAAGCCTAATATGTTTGTGGGTGCAGCCATATGAAATTCTCATATTTGTTGAAACAACTTAATGCACGACATGACTACATGATATGCTGGTCGCCCCTATTTTCCTTTCATCCATTCGAATATTTAATTCAATTGTTCACTACATTTTAATTTAACTTAATTTTTTATACAAATCACGATAAGTACGGTTATAATACGTTTTCCATTACGTTTGTAACACATTGAAATATCGATTTCAGACTATGTAAAATATATCTTGATCAGGGACAAACCATATCCGTCTAAAACTGTCCGTTGTAATCACGCTAGAGCCTTCAACACTGGCGCTATCATTTTGATATGAGGCACAGATTTTGAAAATACTCGTTGGTAGATGCAAACGTTTCGTCGTTATATAAACGAATTTGTTTCATTATTAAAGAACCAATGGAACAACGATTGGATTTCTTGACCTTCAATATACCGCAATTTGTATACGTTTTACCGGAAATTGAGCTTCTGGACAACGAAATTTTTATCTGATTTCTTTTGGTAAAATTCCGACCACTTAGACACTGCAGTTTCGATCTAATTGTCCTAAAAATAGAAATCTGGAGATATTTTAAGTCCATAAAGATATGTGGCAAATTTGATTTATATCGGTATGAGTGTAATATAGCCTTGAAGGGATTGAAATTCAAATTTTTCCGGAACTAGAAGAAAAATTTGCCGATTTTGATTCTCGTGCTCATTCGAGTAAATGGGGTAAAATTTTATAGAATTCCATTTTATTTGAAGCTGTTTTTTGAAAGGAAACTATTGTATTTGATTCATGGTGGCGGGTATTTAAGATTCGCCCTAGCCGAATCTTACCTCGTATATACTTGTTGTTATGATATTTCACAATTTTCACGTTGCTTTGCTATTTTCTTTTTGCTTTGCATTTCGCCTGTTTGATGATACAATTCACTGTTGTCATCGTAGGTATCATTAATGATGCTTGCAATGGGAGAAGTATTGCAACCACAGATAGGGCTGTAGAAGAACCCAAGAGGGATACAAGATTTTCAATGTAAAATCAAAAATAGAAACAAATGTTGCAAACTCATCACAATCCGCAAACTTATATTTTTGCCCTTCCTTCCCTCCTTTTGGGCTCTGTTGTACAAGTGAATGACAGTATTTGTCACTGCCCTCTTGGTGGTTATATGTAATATTTGTTGTTTTATTTATTTATTTTTTTTTTTTTTTTGGGGGGGGGGGAATTCCTGCCATGTCATTTTTACCCGATGTTTAAGTTGTATCACTGCTAAATGCTGATGATGACGACGTTGTCATCACAAACTTTCTGTATGGGGTTAAATCACAATATATCTATTTGGGTGTCTCCTAAAGGTCCATTTTCATTTTTGTGCAATAGTTTTAATTTTATTTCCACAATTATTTTTAACATAATGTTACATATTTTTTGATTTCAATAAATTTCTATATATTTGTCACTGTTTTATTCGCTTAGATTTATTATGTTATTCTCTTTAATCATGTAATGGTTAACTGTGTTTCTAGAGTTCTGTGTTTTATTATTCCAATGTGATGGTATTTTAACACGTTTTTTTCTCCGCAGGACCGCCAGGACCTCCTGGTCCACCAGGCCCCTCCAGCACCAGACATAATGCTCGCGATGATGACGAAGAGACACCGTATTTTTCGGCTTCATCATGGAATATGCGTATAGTACCGGGTGCCGTCACCTTCCCCAATATTGATGAAATGACAAAGGTAAGTATCTTTATTTATGACGAAACACTCAAAAAATCTCTTCTCAATCGATTTGCTGAAAATTTAAAAAAATTGGGATTTTTGTTTTAATCTGAAATCATTTGAAATGAAGTGGTATTATTTAATTGAATTAAATGTAGGTAAGGCAAGGTGGGTGGTGTAAACAGTTTTCCATTCCGTTTGTAAAACGCATCAATACAACAATATCTGACAATACACTGAAATTAACGTGGCATTAAAGATAACGTATCCTTAATTTTAAAATGTGTCATTTACACAATATTAAGTACAAATTTCTTTAAAATAATGAAATTTAAAAATTTCCCTTAAAGTAAAAAAAAAATTGAATTAAAAAAATTGTCCTTAAATTAACTGAAATATTAAATAATTAGATTTAAGATAAATACGCTTCAAATATAGACTAAGATTTATTTTGAGGATTTTGTATCTTTATTATTTTTTTTTTTTTTTTGATTAATAAAACATTTTGTACGTGAATAGCTTTAATAATATATTGCAAAAACAGAATGAAAATTCACTAAATGTCATCTGTATACTAATTGTAATTTTTTTGATTCTAGAATTAAAGCTATATAGGTCCCTAAAAACTGTCGGTATTTAAAAAAGCCGCATCTTTGGCTCGGAAATACTACGAAAATCCTTAACGGAAAGTCAAAATCTTTAGATCAAAGTAAACTTTTTCATATCCTCCACCACAACACATCGAAACATTGCTCTAAGACCCCATAAAGTATACACATATTGTGGGTCGTTGTGAAATTCTGAGTCGATCTAAGAATGTCCGTCCCTCTGTTGAAATCACACTAACTTCCGAACGAAACAAGCTATCGACTTGAAACTTCGCATAAGTAGTTGTTATTGATGTAGGTCGGATGATATTGCAAATGGGCCATATCGGTCCACTTTTGCCACTCGAGCCAAAAATAATCTACCAAGATTTTATTTCTATAGAAAATTTAGTCAAAATTTTATTTCTATAGAAAATTTTGTCAAAATTGTATTTCTATAAAAAATGTCAAAATTTTATGTTGTTAACATTTTAATTCTATAGAAAATTTTGTCAAACTGAATTATATACGTATTTAATCGGTCTTTTTTTAGTTTAATATATACCACGTATGGACTAACTTAGAATTTACAAGACGGTGTTAGGAAGTTTTAAGATACCTTGCCACCGGCAAGTGTTACCGCAACCCAAATAATTCGATTGTGGATGACAGTCTTTAGTAGAAGTTTCTACGCAATCCATGGTGGATGGTACAAAAGCTTCGGCCTGGCCGAACTTACGGCCGTATATATCTGTTTTATTTTCTTGTTTGTATATATCTGTGGACTTTTGGAAAATCTATTTAGGTTAATTTATTTACCAAAACAACTTATTTAATATTTTCTATAAAAATTGAAAACAAAACAAGTAAGGAAAGTCTAACGTCGGGCGGGGCCGACTTATACCCTGCACCACTTTGTAGATCTAAATTTTCGATACCATATCACATCCGTCAAATGTGTTGGGCGCTATATATAAAGGTTTGTGCCAAATACATACAATTAAATATCACTTGATTTGGACAGAATTTGATAGACTTCTACAAAATCTATAAACTCAAAATTTAAGATGGCTAATGCACTAGGGTGGAACACAATTTTAGTAAAAAACAAGTAAGGAAAGTCTAAAGTCGGGCGGGGCCGACTATATTATACCCTGCACCACTTTGTAGATCTAAATTTCCGATACCATATCACATCCGTCAAATGTGTTGGGGGCTATATATAAAGGTTTATCCAAGATACATACATTTATGTTAAATATCACTCGATCTGGACAGAATATGATAGACTTCCACAAAATCTATAGACAAGGAAAGTCTAAAGTCGGGCGGGGCCGACTATATTATACCCTGCACCACTTTGTAGATCTAAATTTTCGATACCATATCACATCCGTCAAATGTGTTGGGGGCTATATATAAAGGATTGTCCCAAATACATACATTTAAATATCACTCGATCTGTACAGAATTTGATAGACTTCTACAAAATCTATAGACTCAAAATTTAAGTCGGCTAATGCACTAGGGAGGAACACAATGTTAGTAAAAACAAGTATATACGGCCGTAAGTTCGGCCAGGCCGAAGCTTATGTACCCTCCATCATGGATTGCGTAGAAACTTCTTCTAAACACTGCCATCCACAATCGAATTACTTAAGTTGCGGTAACGCTTGCCGATGGCAATACTTATATAATTCTGTTTGACAAAGTAGACATACAATTTTGACAAAATTTTCTACAGAAATAAAATTTTAACAAAATTTTCTATAGAAATAAAATTTTCACAAAATTTTCTATAGAAATAAAAATGTTGACAAAATATTCTATAGAAAGAAAATTTTGACAAAAATTTCTACAGAAATAAAATTTTGACAAAATTTTCTATAGAAATAAACTTTTGACAAAATTTTCTATAGAAATAAAATCTTGGTAGATTATTTGTGGCTCGAGTGGCAACCATGATTATGAACCGAATAAAATTTGAACAAAATTTTCTATAGAAATAAAATTTTGACAAAATTTTCTATAGAAATAAAATTTTGAAAATTATGAAAATTTTATTATGAACCGAATAAAATTTTAACAAAATTTTCTCTAGAAATAAAATTTTGACAAAATTTTCTATAGAAATAAATTTTTGGTAGATTATTTTTGGCTCTAGTGGCAACCATGATTATGAACCGATATGGACCAATTTTTGTGTGATTGGACCAATTTTGGTATGGTTGTTAGCGACCATATACTAACACCACGTTCCTAATTTGAACCGGATCGGATGAATTTTGCTCCTCCAAGAGGCTCCGGAGGTCAAATCTGGAGAACGTTTTATATGGGGGCTATATATAATTATGGACCGATATGGACCAATTCTGGCACGGTTGTTAAAGATCATATACTAACACCATGTTCCAAATTACAACCGGCTTGGATGAAATTTGCTTCTCTTGGAGACTTCGCAAGCCAAATCTGGGGATCGGTTTATATGGGGGCTATATATAATTATGAACCGATGTGGACCAATTTTTGCATGGTTGTTAGAGACCATATACCAACATCATGTACCAAATTTCAGCCGGATCGGATGAAATTTGCTTCTCTTTGAGGCTCCGCAATCCAAATCTGGGGATCGTTTTATATGGGGGTTATATATAATTATGGACCGATGTGGACCAATTTTTGCATGATTGTTAGAGACCATATACCAACACCATGTACCAAATTTCAGCCGGATCGGATGAAATATGCTTCTCTTAGAGGCTCCGGAAGCCAAATCTGGGGATCGGTTTATATGGGGGCTGTATATAATTATGGACCGATGTAGACCAATTTTTGCATGGTTGTTAGGGACCATATACCAACACCAAGTACCAAATTTCAGCCGGATCGGATGAAATTTGCTTCTCTTTTAGGCTCCGCAAGCCAAATCTGGGGATCGGTTTATATGGGGGCTATATATAATTATGGACCGATGTGGACCAATTTTTGCACGGTTGTTAGAGACCATATACCAACACCATGTACCAAATTTCAGACGGATCGGATGAAATATGCTTCTCTTAGAGGCTCCGGAAGCCAAATCTGGGGATCGGTTTATATGGCGGCTATATATAATTATGGACCGATGTAGACCAATTTTTGCATGGTTGTTAGAGACCATATACCAACACGATGTACCAAATTTCAGCCGGATCGGATGAAATATGCTTCTGTTAGAGGCTCCACAAGCCAAATCTGAGGGTCCCTTTATATGGGGGCTATACGTAAAAGTAAACCGATATGGCCCATTTTCAATACCATCCGACCTACATCGATAACAACTACTTATGCCAAGTTTCAAGTCGATAGCTTGTTTCGTTCGGAAGTTAGCGTGATTTCAACAGACGGACGGACGGACGGACGGACGGACGGACGGACGGACGGACGGACGGACGGACGGACGGACATGCTTAGATCGACTCAGAATGTCACCACGACCCAGAATATATATACTTTATGGGGTCTTAGAGCAATATTTCGATGTGTTACAAACGGAATGACAAAGTTAATATACCCCCATCCTATGATGGAGGGTATAAAAATATGGGAACCATTTAAATCTGAAGCAATTTTAAGGAAACTTCGCAAAAGTTTATTTATGATTTATCGCTCGATATATATGTATTACAAGTTTAGGAAAATTAGAGTCGTTTTTACAACTTTTGGACTAAGCAGTGGCGATTTTACAAGGAAAATGTTGGTATTTTGACCATTTTTGTCGAAATCAGAAAAACATATATATGGGAGCTATATCTAAACCGATTTCAACCAAATTTGGCACGCATAGCTACAATGCTAATTCTACTCCCTGTGCAAAATTTCACTTAAATCGGAGTAAAAGATTGGCCACTGTGGTCATATGAGTGTAAATCGGGCGAAAGCTATATACGGGAGCTACATCTAAATCTGAACCGATTTCAACCAAATTTGGCACGCATAGCTACAATGTTAATTCTACTCCCTGTGCAAAATTTCAACTAAATCGGAGTTAAAAATTGGCCTCTATGGTCATGTGAGTGTAAATCGGGCGAAAGCTATATATGGGAGATATATCTAAATCTGAACCGATTTCAAACAAACTTGGCACGCATAGCTACAATGCTAATTCTACTCCCTGTGCAAAATTGCAACTAAATCGGAGCAAAAAATTGGCCTCTGTGGTCATATGAGTGTAAATCGGGCGAACGATATATATGGGAGCTATATCTAAATCTGAACCGATTTCAATAAAATTTGGCACACTAGACTACACTACTAATTGAACTCCTAGTGCAAAATTTCAACCACATTGGGCCAAAACTCTGTCTTTTAGGACCACATTAGTCCATATCGGGCGAAAGATATATATGGGAGCTATATCTAAATCTGAACCGATTTCAATCAAATTTTGCACACTTGACTATACGACTAAGTGTTATGTTTGTACAAAATTTCAAGCAAATCGGTATAAAACTATGGCTGCTGGGTCCATATTAGTGCATATCGGGCGAAAGATATATATGGGAGCTATATCTAAATCTGAACCGATTTCTTCCAAAATCAATAGGTATCTATTCTGAGCCAAAACATATACTTGTGCCAAATTTGAAGTCGATTGGACTAAAACTGCGACCTAGACTTTGATTACAAAAATGTGTTCACGGACAGATGGACAGACGGACAGACGGACATGGCTATATCGACTCAGGATCTCACCCTGAGCATTTTTGCCAAAGACACCATGTGTCTATCTCGTCTCCCTCTGGGTGTTGCAAACATATGCACTAACTTATAATACCCTGTTCCACAGTGTGGAGGGTATAAATATGGGAAACATTTATATCTGAAGCAATTTTAAGGAAACTTCGCAAAAGTTTATTTATGATTTATCGCTCGATATATATGTATTAAAAGTTTAGGAAAATTAGAGCCATTTTTACAACTTTTAGACTAAGCAGTGGCGATTTTATAAGGAAAATGTTAGTATTTTGACCATTTTTGTCGAAATCAGAAAAACATATATATGGGAGCTATATCTAAATCTGAATCGATTTCAACCAAATTTGGCACGCATAGCTACAATTCTTATTCTACTCCCTGTGCAAAATTTCAACTAAATCGGAGTAAAAAATTGGCCTCTGTGATCATATGAGTGTATGTCGGGCTAAAGCTATATATGGGAGCTAAATCTAAATCTGAACCGATGTCAACCAAATTTGGCACGCATAGCTACAATGCCAACTCTACTCCCTGTGCAAAATTTCAACTAAATCGGAGCAAAAAATTGGCCTCTGTGGTCATTTGAGTGTAAATCGGGCGAAAGCTATATATGGGAGCTATATCTAAATCTGAACCGATTTGGCTGATATTTTGCAAGTTTTTCGAGACTCATAAAATATTCGGATGTACGGAATTTGAGGAAGATCGGTTGATATACACGTCAATTATGACCAGATCGGTGAAAAATATATATGGCAGCTATATCTAAATCTGAACCTGATTTTTTCCAAAATCAATAGGGATCGTCTTTGAGCCTAAATAGGACCCTATACCAAATTTTAGGACAATCGGACTAAAACTGCGAGCTGTACTTTGCACACAAAAATACATCATCAGACAGACAGACGGACTGACGGACATCGCTAAATCGACTCACAATTTAATTCTAAGACCATCGGTGTACTAAACGATGGGTCTCAGACTTTTCCTTCTTGGCGTTACATACAAATGCACAAACTTATTATACCCTGTACCACAGTAGTGATGAAGGGCATACATATGGGAAACATTTAAATCTGGAGCAATTTTAAGAAAACTTCGCAAAAGTTTATTTATGATATATCGCTCGATATATATGCATTAGAAGTTTAGGAAAATTAGAGTCATTTTTACAACTTTTAGACTAAGCAGTGGCGATTTTACAAGGAAAATGTTGGTATTTTGACCATTTTTGTCGAAATCAGAAAAACATATATATGGGAGCTATATCTAAATCTGAACCGATTTCAACCAAATTTGGCACGCATAGTAACAATGCTAATTCTACTCCCTGTGAAAAATTTTAACTAAATCGGAGTTAAAAATTGGCCTCTGTGGTCATATGAATGTAAATCGGGCGAAAGCTATATATGGGAGCTATATCTAAATCTGAACCGATTTCAACCAAATTTGGCACGCATAGCTACAATGCTAATTATACTCCCTGTGCAAAATTTCAACTAAATCGGAGGAAAAAATTGGCCTCTGTGGTCATTTGAGTGTAAATCGGGCGAAAGCTATATATGGGAGCTATATCTAAATCTGAACCTATTTCAACCAAATTTGGCACGCATAGCTATAATGCTAATTCTACTACCTATGCAAAATTTCAACTAAATTGGAGCAAAAACTTGGCCTCTGTGGGCAAATGAGTGTAAATCGGGCGAAAGCTATATATGGGAGCTATATCTAAATCTGAACCGATTTGGCTGATATTTTGCAAGTTTTTCGAGACTCATAAAATATTCGGATGTACGGAATTTGAGGAAGATCGGTTGATATACACGCCAATTATGACCAGATCGGTGAAAAATATATATGGCAGCTATATCTAAATCTGAACCGATCCCAATCCCAAAATCAATAGGGATCGTCTTTGAGCCGAAACAGGACCCTATACCAAATTTTAGGACAATCGGGCTAAAACTGCGAGCTGTACTTTGCACATAAAAATACATCAACAGACAGACAGACGGACAGACAGACAGACAGACAGACGGACATCGCTAAATCGACTCAGAATTTAATTCTAAGACGATCGGTATACTAAACGATGGGTCTCAGACTTTTCCTTCTTGGCGTTACATACAAATGCACAAACTTATTATACCCTGTACCACAGTAGTGGTGAAGGGTATAAATAGCAAATAAAAAATTATATAATATTGAATTTTAACATTCTTTCAATAGAAATATAATATATCTATTTAAATTCACTAAGTACTAATTTTAATCTCCTGAAAATAATGCAAAAACTCACCGGTATATTTTTTATCAGAGAGAGAGAGAGAGAAAAAAATAAGAATAGCCGAAAAGAAATTACATTATTTAGTATTAAAATTATAATAAATTTATACAAAAAATTCCTGTCTATGCCTTGTCGACCTATCTGTATTATATTCATACTTAGGTTACTTGGATCCAAAAAGTTTGATCTACTTTTAAGGATTAAACATTGTTTTTCTAATCTAATTCAAAAAAAAAAAAAACTTTAAACCGACGATGCAAAATCCTCAAAAAATTTATTAGCCTATATTTAAAGCGTTCCTTATCCTAAATCTAAAGATTCAATGTTTCAGTTAATTTATGGACGATTTCTTTAAATCAAAAGTATGTTTCTTTACTTTTAGTAAATTTGGCCTTAGTTCAAAGACACACGACTTTAACGAAAGGACGCTAGTTTTCATAATTTGTTTCCTATAAATAAAAAAAAAATTTTGAGTCTATGATTATAAATTTTCTTTTAATTACATTTTCATTATTTAAAAAAAAATTGTCCTTATTATTGCGTAAATGGCGCATCCTAAAATTAAGGTTGCGTAATCAGTAATACCACGAAAATATTTGTTTCAATACAGAATCATTATGTAGACCAATATTTTCCATGCAATTTGAAATCTTTCAAATTTATTGTAAGCTACCATATATACGAAGAGAAGTAAGATGTTCACCTCATCTTATTGCATACTTATTGCTTTTTTTGCATTTTGACAAGGAGCATCGAACTTTTGATCGCAAAAATATTGTTTTCTCGCCAATTTATAATTATTACAGAAATCGAATACATCTTTTCTGAGACAAAACAATGCGCTATGGTCTGGCGGCCCCAATTTTTTGGCCAAAAATAATAGCGCTTAAGCGGTTGTTCTGATCACCACTAAATATTCTAGACATTGATTCAAAAGGACAAAACCTTTAAGACTAATCCTGCCTGTCCCAATACAGTGTGGGAGACAGCGTGTCAAAATATACTGCTTTCATATTTTGATACCCACCACCATATATATATATATATATATATATATATATATATATATATATATATATATATATATATCTATATATATATATATATATATATATATATATATATATATATATATATATATATATATATATATATATATATATATATATATATATATATATATATATATATATATATATATATATATATATATATATATATATAAACTGATAAAAGCAGATGGTTAAAGCGGAATTTAATACATGAGATATTCTAGAATCATCCTGTTTTAAAGCCAAAGTGGAATAAGGTGGATTTTTTAGTTTTATTCCATTTATTTTTACGAAAATTTTTGATTTTTTAAATTTGAGGTTATATAATAGCACTATTATTTCATATCACATTAACATTTTCACATTTTGTTGTTTGATAATCAAAGTACTTACCATCATCTTTCATTTCCATATTACCAATATTAATAATATATTTTTACTTTACTTTGAAAAGTGTTCTTGATATGTTAAAAATCACAACACGTGTTATAGTTAAAATCAAGACAATTCCACATGTTGTCAGCCCTGGCAAATAACGGTTTTTTATACCATCCACCATAGGATGGGGGTATATTAACTTTGTCATTCCATTTGTAACACATCGAAATATTGCTCTAAGACCCCATAAAGTATATATATTTGTGGTGAAATTCTGGGTCGATCAAAGCAAGTCCGTCCGTCTGTTGAAATCACGCTAACTTCCGAACGAAACAAGCTATCGCCTTGAAACTTCGCACAAGTAGTCGTTATTGATGTAGGTCGGATGGTATTGCACATGGGTCATATCGGTCCACTTTTACGTATAGCCCCCATGTAAACGGACCCCCAGATTTGGCTTGCGAATCCTCTAAGAGAAGCAAATTTCATCCGATCCGGCTGAAATTTGGTACATGGTGTTAGTATATGGTATCTAACAACCATTCAAAAATTGGTCCACATCGGTCCATAACTATATATAGCCCCCATACAAACCGATCCCCAGATTGGCTTGCGGAGCCTCTAAGAGAAGCAAATTTTATCCGATCGCGTTGAAATTTGGTACATGGTGTAAGTATATGGTCTCTAACAACTATGCAAAAATTGGTCCACATTGGTCAATAATTATATATAGCCCCCATATAAACCGATCCCCCGATTTGGCTTGCGGAGCCTCCAAGAAAAGAAAATTTACATAATTATATACAGCCCCCATATAAACCGATCCCCAGATTTGACCTCCGGAGCCTCTTGGAAGACCAAAATTCATATGATTCAGTTGAAATGTGGTACGTGGTGTTAATATATGGCCTCAAACACCCATGCAAAAATTGGTCGAAATCGGTCCATAATTATGTATAGCACCCATTTAAACCGATCTCCAGATTTGACCTACGGAGCCCTTTGGAAGAGCAAAATTCATCCGATCCGGTTGAAATTTGGTACGTGATGTTAGTATATGGTATTCAACAACCATGCAGAAATTGGTTCATATATATAGCCCCATGTAAACCCATCCCGAGATTTGGTTTTGGAGCCTCATGGAGAAGCAAAATTCATCCGATCTTGGTTGAAATTTGGTACGTGGTGTTAATATATGATATTTAACAACCATGCCAAAAGTGGTCCATATCAGTCCATAATCATATATAGCCCCCATATAAACCGATCCCGAGATTTGGTTTTGGAGCCTCTTGGAGGAGCAATTTTCATCCGAGTCAGTTGAAATTTGTTAATAATAATAATTCGATTTCGTAGAAGTTACTACGCTATCCATGGTGAAGGGTACATAAGATTCGGCATGACCGAACTTACGTCCATATATACTTGTTTAAATTTGAGGTTATATAATAACACTATTATTTCATATCACATTAACATTTTCACATTTTGTTTTTTGATAATTAAACTACCTACCATCATCTTTCATTTCCATATTATAAATATTAATAATATATTTTTACTTTACTTTGAAAAGTGTTCTTGATATGTTAAAAATCACAACACGTGTTATAGTTAAAATCCAGAAAATTGCACATGTTGTCAGCCCTGGGAAATAACGGGTTTTTGACGTATATTTTAACAAACTATATTTTCTGACATCTGAAAGTATTTATTACCGTATGACTGTAATAAATTTTGAATTTAGAATTTAGATTTTTGGCCAAAACATTGGGTCTGCCAGACCAGAATGGAATGGTTGTGACAAACTTATGAAATGGTACCCGTTCCAAAGTACCAGTATACTTTTGAAGCATGTTGTGGGTTATCATATTCCTTTTCTGCGGATATATATATATATATATATATATATATATATATATATATATATATATATATATATATATTAACACGAATTCATGGACGCGCATCACAAATTTTGTGACCGGGGATAAAGAAGTCTAACCTATATTTCGACTGTATACATTTCTTTTCCTTTGCAAAATTCTAAACATTATATTTTAAGAAAACGTTTAATCTTTTATCTGCACAGAAATCTGCCATGAATCCTCCAGGAACTTTGGCTTACATTACAGAAGAGGAAGCTTTACTAGTTCGAGTCAACAAAGGATGGCAGTATATTGCTGTAAGTACATTTTTTTTTATATATTTATCATGTAATCTCATCATATTCCTATTTAAAGAATAAAAACAATGAATAGATTTTATCTAAACCGATATGTTAATTATACTAATGTTATGATACATGTATTGAACTGTAATACCGGTAAGATCTATTTAAAGCCAATTCTTAAATATATCGCCCGTACTTTAGCCTTTTTAGCTGTACATGTTTTTCATTTATATCCACAATGGATGGCGTACAAATCACAGTCTGGCCGATCCAATCACAATTCATACATTCATGTGAAATTCTCTCTTTGACTTTTGTTCCCCAGAAGAACAATGGAATTTTAAGAAATCCATAAATATTTTAATTTAATGGAATATTTTGCCAAAAAAGAACAATCAAATACGAACAAGAAAATGACAATGTAATAAGATTTCATAAAGAGATTGTTGGCAACAACAATCTCAAGTGAAGAATTTCTTAATAATATAAGTACGAACAAAAATTTTCTACGAATTCATAAAATTTCCATTAAAGAAGAATTTGACATGACAGAGGCACAAAGGAATTCATGGCTAAGATTTTTTTTTCCTGAATTTCGCACTACTCATTGTAAAACTGCTCCAATGTTGATTTAGAAGGCAAGCATTTGAAGAATTTGAGGAAGATTATATAAACAAACTTTTTGTGATTTTTTTATCATAAAATTTCATTATAGTTACATCAACAAAAAAATTTAGCTTTTCTTTAGAATTAAGTTTTTGATAAGTAAATAATTGATAGACGAAGATATTTTTTTTATGGAATGGAAATTGGTGAATTTCATTCAAATGGCCTTCCATAGCATAAATTTGAGAGCAATGAAAATTATGCGAAGATGGAATATTTCTCTTCTATGATAAGCCCATGCAAACTTCATTCGAGTTGTTCCAAATTTGAACATATCCTGAGACAAAACTTGAGATCACAACTTGGGGATTAAAACCAATTTGGTTTTTGGAGACTCATTCTTTACCGGGGTATTTTTTCTGTTTTCTTCATATGCTGTCAAAGTCCTTTAGAAACGTATTAACGCCAGCTTAAATTTCCAAATTCCGCCTTACTTACATTAAGTACCGAATTTCAACTGGATCGGATGACATTTGCTTTTCAAAGAGGCTCCGTAAGTCGAATCTATGTTTTCAGTCATCAGAATCAGTTTTTATAGGGGCTAAATCATATTAACAGGTTGGCTGATAAGTCCCCAGTCTAACAAAGAAAAACACATTTTTTTGTCAAAATTCGTTTTTATACCCTGCGCCACACTGTGGAACAGGGTATAATAAGTTAGTGCATATGTTTGTAACACCCAGAAGGAGACGAGATAGACACATGGTGTCTTTGGCAATAATGCTCAGGGTGGGTCCCTGAGTCGATATAACCATGTCCGTCTGTCCGTCCGTCCGTCTGCCTGTGAACACATTTTTGTGATCAAATTCTAGGTCGCAATTTAAGTCCAATCGCCTTCAAATTTAGCACATGTTCCTAATTTGGGTCAGAATAGAACCCTATTGATTTTGGAAGAAATCGGTTCAGATTTAGATATAGCTCCCATATATATCTTTCGCCCGATATGGACTAATATGGCCCTAAAAGCCAGAGTTTTGGCCCAATTTGTTTGAAATTTGCACTCGGAGTACAATTATTAGTGAAGTTAAGTGTGCCAAATTTGATTGAAATCGGTTCAGATTTAGATATAGCTCTCATATATATCTTTCGCCCGATATGGACTAATATGGTTCTAATAGCCAGAGTTTTGGCCCAATTTGGTTGAAATTTTGCACAGGGAGTAGATTTAGCATTGTAGCTCTGCGTGCCAAATTTGGTTGAAATCGATTCAGATTTAGATATAGCTCCCATATATATCTTTCGCCCGATATGGACTAATATGGTCCTAAAAGCCAGAGTTTTGGCCCAATTTGTTTGAAATTTTGAACTCGGAGTACAATTATTAGTGCAGTTAAGTGTGCCAAATTTGATTGAAATCGGTTCAGATTTAGATATAGCTCTCATATATATCTTTCGCCCGATATGGACTAATATGGTTCTAATAGCCAGAGTTTTGGCCCAAGTTGGTTGAAATTTTGCACAGGGAGTAGATTTAGCATTGTAGCTATGCGTGCAAAATTTGATTGAAATCGGTTCAGATTTCGATATAGCTCCCATATATATCTTTCGCCCGATATGGACTAATATGGTTCTAATAGCCAGAGTTTTGGCCCAATTTGGTTGGAATTTTGCACAGGGAGTAGATTTAGCATTGTAGCTATGCGTGCCAAATTTGATTGAAATCGGTTCAGATTTATATATAGCTCCCATATATAGCTTTCGCCCGATTTACACTCATATGGCCAAAAAAGCCCAATTTTTTTCTCCGATTTAGTTGAAATTTTGCACAGGGAGTAGAATTAGCATTGTAGCTATGCGTGCCCAATTTGGTTGAAATCGGTTCAGATTTAGATATAGCTCCCATATATATGTTTTTCTGATTTCGACAAAAATGGTCAAAATACCAACATTTTCCTTGTAAAATCGCCACTGCTTAGTCGAAAAGTTGTAAAAGTGACTATAATTTTCCTAAACTTCTAGTACATATATATCGAGCGATAAATCATAAATAAACCTTTGCGAAGTTTCCTTAAAATTGCTTCAGATTTAAATGTTTCCCATATTTTTTTACTAACGTTGTGCTCCACCCTAGTGGATTAGCCGACTTAAATTTTGAGTCTATAGATTTTGTAGAAGTCTATCATATTCTGTCCAGATCGAGTGATATTTAACATAAATGTATGTATCTTGGATAAACCTTTATATATAGCCCCCAACACATTTGACGGATGTGATATGGTATCGGAAATTTAGATCTACAAAGTGGTGCAGGGTATAATATAGTCGGCCCCGCCCAACTTTAGACTTTCCTTACTTATTTTTTTTTTGAGTTAGTCTTTATGAAATTGTTCTGGAAAAGAATAAACGTTTATCACAAAAGTAAACACTTGTCTTCCAAATAAACTTCCTTACAGCAAAATGCATATGAGAAACGATCTTGGTTTGTCTAAAATTTCGTTTGGCAGGAAGGAATTTTTTTTGCGTGTGGTTGTTAGAATGGCAATAATTTCATCACGTACAAAAATTCAAGCGCATCAAATGAAATTTGCATTGCCAAGAGGTTCCGTAAATCAAATCTTGGGGTCGGTTTATGTCGGGCCAATACCTACAAGTATTCCGATGGCCCATTTGCAATACCATCTAACCCACATGAATAAAAACTGCACTGAAAGAAGAGTTTTCTTTTCTGACAAACGAAGTTTTCTTTTAATACAGCCACATTTTCTTTAAAGACAAATAAGGAAAGTCTATATCATATGAATGAAAATCGGACGAATGATATATATGGGAGATATATACGAGGGAAGTTCAGAAACTTCTTAGCCTAGCACAAAAAGCGCGGTATAAACAGAAAAAAGTGTTTGGGAGCCACCGTGGGGCAATGTTTAGCATGCCCGCCTTGCATACACAAGGTCGTGGGTTCGATTCCTGCTACGACCAAACACCAAAAAGTTTTTCAGCGGTGGATTATCCCACCTCAGTAATGCTGGTGACATTTCTGAGGGTTTCAAAGCTTCTCTAAGTGGTTTCACTGGAATGTGGAACGCCGTTCGGACTCGGCTATAAAAAGGAGGTCCCTTGTCATTGAGCTTAACATGGAATCGGGCAGCACTCAGTGATAAGAGAGAAGTTCACCACTGTGGTATCACAATGGACTGAATAGTCTAAGTGAGCCTGATACATCGGGCTGCCACATAACCTAACCTAACATAAGTGTTTTGGAAACTTCCATCTCTGTTATGAACACATGTTAAATTTTGTTTCGATCTGTCAACTCCTTCATATAGAAACAGGTGTTCAAAAAAGACGCATCCGCAATTTTTTTACAATGGAAAAATTAGAAATGCGTGCTGTCATTAAATATTTACATAAAAAAGGTTTATCGGGACAAGAAATTCTTAATGATATGGTGAATGTGTTAGGTGAAAGTGCTCCTTCATATGCAACAGTAAAAAATTGGGTTGCTGAATTTAAACGTGGTCGTACAAGCATTGAAGATGAACCACGTAGTGGACGTCCAAAAACAGCAACAACAACAGAAATTGTAGCCAAAGTGCATGATATGGTATTAAATGATCGACGAATAAAAGTGCGTGAAATTGCTAATATCATGGGCATCTCAAATGATCGAGTCCATTTCATTTTGAATGAAGAACTACAGATGAAAAAGCTCTCCGCAAGATGGGTGCCGCATTTGTTAACAGTCGATCAAAAATGCATAAGAATGAACATTTCTAAAGCTTGTTTGGATCGTTTTAAGCGAAATAAAATGGATTTTAAGCGTCGTTTCATAACTGTTGATAAGACATGGATCCACCACTATACTCCAGAGACAAAAGAACAATCCAAACAATGGACTGAAACTGGAGGAAGTGCCCCAAAGAAGGCAATATCAATTCAATCGGCTGGTAAGGTTATGGCAACGGTTTTTTGGGACTTCAAAGGTATTTTATTGATTGACTATCTGCAAAAGGGTAAAACAATAAATTCAGAGTACTATTGCAACTATTTTGGATAAATTAAATGTACAAATTGGAGAAAAACGTCCTGGCTTACAACACAAAATAATTTTTCATCAAGACAACGCTCCAGCGCACAAGAGTGTTTTAACAATGGCTAAAATCAACGAATTAAAGTACGAGTTGCTTGATCACCCACCTTATTCTCCTGATTTAGCTCCTAGTGACTTTTACTTGTTCCCAAATCTAAAAAAAATCCTTGCCGGCAAGCGTTTTACCTCAAATGAAGATGCAATCACAGTTGTAAACCACTATTTTGAAGACCTTGAGGAAAACTATTTTAATTAAGGGATAGAATTGCTAGAAAAGCGTTGGACTAAGTGTATTGAAGTCTCAGGAGATTATATTGAAAAATAAAAATATTTTTGAAAAACTAACTATTCTCTTTCATTGATAGGCTATGAAGTTTTCGAACCGCCCTCGTATATATAAATCTGAACCGATTTCAACCAAATTTGGCACGCACAGTTAGTATGTTAAGTTTACTTCCTGTGAAACCTTTTATGTAAATCGAAGAAAAACTATGACCTCTGTGGTCGTATGAGTGTAAATCTGGCGAAAGGTATATATGGGAGTTATATCTAAATCCGAACCGATTTCTTCCAAAATTAATATTCTGACTCAAAGCAAGGCGATTTGACTAATGTGTTCACAGACAGTCAGACATATGGACATGGCTACACTGAAAACAATATTGTCGTGAGGTCAAAGATTGCATGTCTTTAAAATACCGATGCCAATTTTGCTTAGCATAGAAAAATTTGCATTTTTCTAATATAAAAATGTTTTTCCTTGTCCAATAGTCTATAAACTTTTTAATGAAGTCGTATTGTCCGTATAATTAAGTGATTTCACTTAAGAATGGGTATCGTAACATGAAAGAAAAAATGTTTGGGCTAAGGTCAACTCGACTTTAATAAATCAGAAAAATTCTTTAAACTTAATGAAATTGTCTTTAAATTTGCTGTCTTTTTGCATCTTGACCACAAAACAAAAAATCGTTCAAAAATAGGACATGCTTTTCAACACTTTATTTTAAAGACGTTTTTTACTTGAAACATTGCATAATTTCTACTGAAAGTCGAGTCTTAATTTAGAAAATACAGAATTTAGAGAATACAAAATTTGCTTCCTAGAAGCAAGTACACAAAACCCAAATTTAAAAGAGAATTGTGTCTTAAATGTATCCTTACTTGTATTCTCCGCTTCTTTGTCTCGGAATCAATACCAAAGTTTTTAAAGTAAAGACAAAATTTTTGGAACCGGGCATGCTTTTTTTTTCAGTGTATATCAACACAAGTATATACAGTAGTAAGTTCGGCCGGGCCGAATCTTAAATACCCACCACCATGAATAAAATATATTAGTTTCCTTTGAAAACTCTTCGTCGGTGCGGGTATCTTGATAAAATATGAGGATTTAAGGGGGTTTGATGACAGATATTGTCCCAAGCAGATAAAGTCAACCAGTACACTTCCCGAAGATAAATTTAAAGATTCTACGTATGAATACTTGATCCGAGTCTGGATTTATAAGAACCAATTTTGTTTGAATTTTAGAGAAATCATAAACATATCGTTTAAATTATGAAAAAAGCCTTGATTTGAAAACTTAAATCCGTAGATTTTTACCGCCATTATTTAAATGATAACGAGGAGTAAAATCTGGAAATTTTACTTTCAGTTTCAAGCAATTGATATGATCCTGCTATACCCTCAAGAAGTGAAATCGGTCGACCGATAAATGTCTTACATAATGGACCGGTAGAAATAAATGCGATACAAATTTTTGAGGGTCAAAAATACCAGTATATTTATATTTTAGGGCAAAGTGGATAAAAAAATACAGATTCTAGCAGCCTAAGAACTAAATCCGGAAGGTAGGTTTATATGGGGGCTATACCAAAACATGGACCAATACTTAAAATTTTCGGCACACCTCTTAATGTTCCTCAAATACCTCTAGAATTCAAATTTCAGACAAACTACGAAAAACTACGAAATCTAAAATCGGGCGATCAGTCTGCACACCTATTTTTGGTCCCAAAATACATCTCGATTTCCAATTTTAGGCAAATCGAATAAAAACTACGGTTTCTAGAAGTTCAAGACCACAAATCGGGGGATCGCTTTATATGGGAGATATATCAAAACTGGGACAGATACTCCCCATTTTCGACACACCTATTTGTGATCTTAAAATACCTCTAGATTTTCAATTTCAAGCAAATTGGATAGAAAATACAGTATCTACACGCCCAAGAAGTAAAATAGGGAGATCGGTCTATATGAGGGCTATACAAAAACATGGACCGATACATCCCATTTCCGGCACACCTCTTTATGGTCATAAAATACCTCTAGATTTCAAATTTCAGGCAAATTGGATAAAAACTACGGTTTCTATAAGCACGAGAAGTAAAATCTGGAGATCGGTCTATGTGGGGGCTATACCAAAACATGGACCGATACTCACCATTTCTGGCACACCTCTTTACAGTCCTAAAATATCTCTAGATTTCCAATTTCAGACGGATTGGATAAAAACTACGGTTTCTATAAGCTCAAGACCACAAATCGGGAGGTCGGTTTATATGGGGACTATACCAAAACGTGGACGGATATAGCCCATCTTCGAACTTGACCTGCCTGCAGATAAAAGACGAGTTTGTGCAAAGTTTCAGCACAATGTGTTACAAACGGAATGACAAACTTATTATACCCCCGTCACAATTCTATGTTATGGTGGTGGGTATAACAAGGGCCCACCCTGAGCATTATTGCCAAAGACACCATGTGTCTATCTCGTCTCGTTCTGGGTGTTGCAAACATATGCACTAACTTATAATACCCTGTTCCACAGTGTGGCGCAGGGTATAAATACTGAAGGCAATCGTTGCAATGCTTTTCATAAATTCGGGTTTATTTCCTCTTAAAGAAAATACTTTTTAACAAAGGGAAATTTCGTTGCGGAGAAAAGTATTTTTTCTGCGCGCATTTCTGTACGCATTTCAAGTCGATAGCTTATTACGTTAGGAAATTATTGTGATGAAGGATGGATGGATGGACGTTTCGAGCCCAATATTTCAATGTTTTAAAAACGGAATAACAATGTGAATATATCCTCCATTCTACTGTGGAATGTATACAAATAACAATATTTCTTCATATTTATTTTGATTTGTATGAAATTGCCAACTATAATAAAAAGGGGGATTCTTTTGAGGTTAGGATTTTCATGCATTAGTATTTGACAGATCACGTGGGATTTCAGACATGGTGTCAAAGAGAAAGATGCTCAGTATGCTTTGACATTTCATCATGAATAGACTTACTAACGAGCAACGCTTGCAAATCATTGAATTTTATTACCAAAATCAGTGTTCGGTTCGAAATGTGTTTCGCGCTTTACGTCCGATTTATGGTCTACATAATCGACCAAGTGAGCAAACAATTAATGCGATTGTGACCAAGTTTCGCACTCAGTTTACTTTATTGGACATTAAACCAACCACACGAATGCGTACAGAAGAGAATATTGCGTCTGTTTCTGAGAGTGTTGCTGAAGACCGTGAAATGTCGATTCGTCGCCGTTCGCAGCAATTGGGTTTGTGTTATTCGACCACATGGAAGATTTTACGCAAAGATCTTGGTGTAAAACCGTATAAAATACAGCTCGTGCAAGAACTGAAGCCGAACGATCTGCCACAACGTCGAATTTTCAGTGAATGGGCCCTAGAAAAGTTGGCAAAAATCCGCTTTTTTATCGACAAATTTTGTTCAGCAATGAGGCTCATTTCTGGTTGAATGGCTACGTAAATAAGCAAAATTGCCGCATTTGGAGTGAAGAGCAACCAGAAGCCGTTCAAGAACTGCCCATGCATCCCGAAAAATGCACTGTTTGGTGTGGTTTGTACGCTGGTGGAATCATTGGACCGTATTTTTTCAAAGATGCTGTTGGACGCAACGTTACGGTGAATGGCGATCGCTATCGTTCGATGCTAACAAACTTTTTGTTGCCAAAAATGGAAGAACTGAACTTGGTTGACATGTGGTTTCAACAAGATGGCGCTACATGCCACACAGCTCGCGATTCTATGGCCATTTTGAGGGAAAACTTCGGAGAACAATTCATCTCAAGAAATGGACCGGTAAGTTGGCCACCAAGATCATGCGATTTGACGCCTTTAGACTATTTTTTGTGGGGCTACGTCAAGTCTAAAGTCTACAGAAATAAGCCAGCAACTATTCCAGCTTTGGAAGACAACATTTCCGAAGAAATTCGGGCTATTCCGGCCGAAATGCTCGAAAAAGTTGCCCAAAATTGGACTTTCCGAATGGAATCTAACGTTTCAAATAAAGAACCGATGAGATTTTGCAAATTTTATGCGTTTTTTTAAAAAAAAAGTTATCAAGCTCTTAACAAATCACCCTTTACTTTTGTTAACAATTTCTAAACAATACCTCAATTTTCTTTAATGGAGGGTTAAATATTTTTATGTAGTTATACAATATACATATATATTATAACAGTTATAAACTGTGGTAATCGGATATTGAATTACCACATTTTATAACTGTTAATCAGAGAATAAATATTTTGCTGACCTACTCAGAGAAAGAATACGTTCTGCTCAAACATGTTTCACATGTTTTATTGTTTTTCGCAACCATATTATTTACTCGGAAATTTTGTTTCAGATTTCGGCCTCTATGTTTGGCGATAATCGAAAATTTTTGAGTAATAAATGTGCCTCGCCCAAAAAGAGCATTATGCTCTTGAAACATGCTTGAGTTGATCCTTTTTCATATATGAGTGAACATTTTTGGTCAAACATAGACCCACTGTGAATAAGAGATATTTAGATACTTGAAATACTTTATTTTGGATTCATGTGTGCGTATAACATATACCGATGATTGAGTGGAGATCTGTAAGTGTAAGTGCAGATAATGAAGTGGGTGTGTTGTGATCCAAAAGGTTACGAAAAGCAAATGTCGTTGTCTTTATATTAGAGGTCTGCATCGAATAACTTTTCACTGCATGTATGCAATTCGCTGTCGTAATATAGTACATACACTGTCTTTCTCTCAGAGCGCAAGTAGTGAAGTGAAGAGAACACTTGCTTGTCAAATACCACCAAGTACTTATCCGAAACAATATGTGTTCCGAAAAAAAGGAACAATAAAAATGCAAGTACTTGAGAAGAAGTACTACATGGATTCTCTTCACTTCACGTTGTACCACAAGTATTTCGCAGTTATGTACGAAGCAAAACTTTCCATTGTTATTGATCATAGATATGTATGTATGTCACATATATCATATATTTATGTATGTCACACACCTTAACGTTTGCCGTTCTTTATAACAAATCGAAAGCATATATTAGGGAGAGTAACTGTTTTTTGTATTTCTGAAACTGCACGTGGTACATGGAGTACTCTATGAAGTTTTGTTCTCGCAACATACTCGACGTGATAACTCTGAGTACACTTCAATAAGAGAGAAAGAGGAATATGTGTTTGTTGGTAGTGAAGACATCAGATTAGCAACAAGAAGTTACTCGTGGCTTTTGGTGTTCATCAAAATGTGTACCAATTGTTTTGCGACTCTCTCAAATAGATGTACTCATGTAGCAAGTACACGTGTACTCTTCATTTACAAATGGAATTGTGCAGACCTCTACTTTATATATCAAATATTTTGTTTCATGTTTATCATAAGTGCTGCAAAAGTAGGTTACATTCGCAGTGCAGTGTTTAGCACAATATCTTCACCCACGCATTCGCATTGAATGCCTCATTGGAATTCAAGAAATACTGTTACATTACTGTTCAAATACAAAAGAATTTTGCGTTCTCTTACATACACATAGAAAAACTTGCAACGTTGATTCAACTTTAATGAAAAATGTCGGTAATATTACGAATCTTTTTCCATCAGTGTAATCCTGAACCAATTGCTGCGTGTTTATTAGAGAACCAAATTATAAGATATTCGTAATATTGATGGACATAAAGATAATTGCACAAAAGTGGTCAGTTACCATGTTTGGGTTTCTCCGAAGAGAATCCATTTCCAAATTTAGGAGTTTGTGAATAAACCAAATGATCGGGTTTACTTGTCAAAGACGTGTTATCTATAACCCCGGTCCAACGAAGAGGAATACAATGGCGACTACACGCAAAAAAATATTTTTTCATCACAAACGAAATTTAGACAAATAAATATCTTTTCCCATTTGAAGTTTGTTTGGAAGAAAGGTATATACTTTTTATATTTTCTATTGCAAAAATAAAAACTTTGTAACAAAAACTTTTTTTTTGTGGTAAAAGTTCAAAATTTTCAATGAATTAAAAAAAAAAACTCTAACAAAAGAAAAACGTTTCGGTACTCGTTTTCCAAACGTATTTTGTCTTTGCGTGTACATGTCCTGCCAATCTAATTGTCTGAACATATTCTGCAGCTCAATATAATTCAAATTACGGAAATTGCGCTACACATATTCCATGTAATCCTTTTGAAGTACAAATTTATGAGACATGAAAATAAGGTCCTGTTTTGAGAAACATGGAGCCGAAATCTGTTCGAATTAAAATCACCTTTAATAACTACGTCTTCGAATTCTAATTTATTCTTAAACTGATCCAAACTTATTGTATTATTGGGTCGATAACAACATCCAACTAAATTTTTTCTAGAAGTCGGCACAAGTGCAACAAACATATATTACAGAAATGGTAGTATCAATTAAAAAATTAATTGATACTATTAATTTGTGTGATTGATTTTTGTTTCAATTAAAAAATTGTTTGAATCAATTAAATTTTTAATTGAATAAAACTCAATTAAGATTTTAATTGGAATTTCGTGCATTTTTTTTCTGTGAATGTCAGTATCTGTATCATCAAATATGTATCTGAATTCGTCTATTTTATTCGCTAAACTCTGCGCTTTAATATGAAAGATTGATAAACAATTCCTTTATGTTCCTTTAACCTCCATTAGTTCTATCCGTACGACTCATAGCTGTACGATTGCCAAACAATGTAGAGTTCATCAGCAACACATTCATAGGAATTAAGTGTAATCCAGAAAATCACCATTTTTAAATTATTGCTTACCGATAATAATATTGAATCACTATACGAACTTATGTGGGTAAGTAAACGACACTGATATTGCAAAACAAAAGCTGCGTTGGAATCCTTTCAGTCAAGAAGGAAGAAGAGTTGGAAAACCTAGAAAAACTTGGGGCCTTTAGGATTAACCTGAGATCAACTTAGGTAAAGGGTGATACGGTCAAAACTTGGTCAAGGGAAAACGCGTGTAAATCGGTGAAATCATTTATTTAAAAAATCAAATTAAATTTCTTTTTCAAGTTCAATTAGTATAAAGTTCAGGAAAAATATTCAGTTAGGCTTTCGCTTTTCCAAATCCGAATTGTCGGGCCTCACGCTTGACACCTGCCATCAGATTTTGTACAGCCATCTTGTCCACCTTCTTCGCCGCAGAAACCTAGTTTGCCTTGAACTGCTGCTCGTCCTTCGCAGTTTTTTTTTGGTCTTCTTTAGGTTCCGCTTGACAATAGACCAGTATTTCTCAATTGGGTGGAGCTCTGGCGTGTTGGGAGGGTTCTTGTCCTTGGGAACCACCTGCACGTTGTTGGCGGCGTACCACTCCATGGCCTTTTTCCGTAATGGCAAGATGCCAAATCCGGCCAAAACAGTACGGAACAACCGTGTTTCTTCAGGAAAGGCAGCAGACGTTTATTCAAACACTCTTTCTCGTAAATTTCTTGGTTGACAGTCCCGGAAGCTATGAAAATGCTACTTTTCAAGCCACAGGTACAGATGGCTTGCCAAACCAGATATTTCTTTGCGAACTTTGACAGTTTTGTGTGCTTGAAAATATCTGCTACCTTTCCCCTTCCTTTTGCCGTATAAAACTCCTGTCCCGGAAGCTGCTTGTAGTCGACTTTGACGTAGGTTTCGTCGTCCATTACCACGCAGTCAAACTTCGTCAGCATCGTCGGGGATCGCGCTTTGGCCGTCGTATTTTGTTTATCATCGCGATTTGGAGTCACTATCTTCTTGTAAGTCGATAGTCCGGCTCGTTTTTTGGCTCGATGCACGGTTGTAGACGATACACCCAGCTTATTTGCGGCATCTCGGAGAGAGAGGTTGGGGTTTCGCTTGAAACTGCCGGCAACTCTCTTTGTCGTCTCAGCGGCTTCCGGTTTTCGATTTCCCCCCGATCCAGACTTCCTGGCTGTCGGCAAACGTTCCCCAAACACTTAATAAAGTTCACCAATGTGGCATAACAATGGACTGAATAGTCTAAGTGAGCCTGATACATCGGGCTGCCACCTAACCTAACCTAACCTAACCTAACCTAAACACTTTAATTACATATGTAACGGTTGATTTCGCAACTTTTAGCGATTTTGCCAGCTTTGCGTGCGAGTAGTTCGGATTTTCGCGATGCGCGAGCAAAATTTTGATACGCTGCTCTTCTTGCTTGGACGGCATTTTGACAACTGAAGAGTGAATTCCAAAATCAAAATAGGAGCAACATTCTACACACACACCTTCAAAACGAGGGGTGTTCAGGTTTTTTAAATGCAAAATTGAAAGAAATACGTCAAGTTTATATTAACCAAATTTTGACCGTATTACCCTTTATATAGCTCGGAATGGAAACCGGCTATTGTTAGCTCACTAGGAGGAGTTAAAGAAATACGCTAATAATAAAATGCTTGTCATTTCTTTCTCCGCCGATGGTAATGGTTTGGTCCCGCCGTAACGGCCGATGGACGCTCCCGAGCGGTAAACAAAAAAAAGAACAATATATTATTGGAAACGTATTTTGTCTTTGCGTGTACATGGGAGCCACCGTGGTGCAATGGTTGGCATGTCCGCCTTGCATTCAGAAGGTCGTGGGTTCGATTCCTGTTTCGACCGAACACCAAAAAGTTTTCCAGCGGTGGAATATCCCACCTAAGTAATGCTGGTGACATTTCTGAGGGTTTCTCTAAGTGGTTTCACTGCAATGTGGAACGCCGTTCGGACTCGGCTATAAAAAGGAGGTTCCTTGTCATTGAGCTTAACATGGAATCGGGTAGCACTCAGTGATAAGAGAGAAGTTCACCAATGTGGTATCACAATGGACTGAATAGTCTAAGTGAGCCTGATACATCGGGCTGCCACCTAACCTAACCTAACCATTGGAAAAATGTCCTAAAGGCAGTACCGCAGTCAATGCCAGCATTGCATACAAAGGTCAAGCCCAGTTTCGACTAAAGACCAAAAAGTTTTTCAGCGGTGGATTATCCTCTCTCAGTAATGCTGGTGACATTTCTGAGTGTTTCAATGCTTTTCTACGTGGTTTCAACGTGAACTGACGTTTCGAATCGTCTATAAAATGAAGGTCTTTTATCAGTGAGCTAAACTTAAAATAAGGTAGCAATCAGTGATACTGTGGTATCACAATGGGCTGAATAGTCTAAGGAAATTCTTTTCATCAATAGCATAACATATTTTGTTTAGCCATATGCCCATTGGTGATCAAGATTTTTGCAATCATTTTTATACTCCGCGTGTAGATATGCATGTGTATACATTGGTTATTAAGCTTTAACATGTGTAAAAGAGGTGATTTCCTTTTTTATGTGGAATGTTACATTGTAAGCGTTATTTTTTTGTTTGTTTGTTTGTTTTTTTTTTTAGTACAAACATCGATAAGTGTGTTTTCCATATGACTGTAACAATATATGTTTTGTTGGTATGCGTGGGCTTACATCCTCACATACATTATAACATCCCTGTAGGAAGTCTGGGGACATGTGTCTCCATGTCAACACTTTTGTCAACTATTATGGTGACATTGTCGATAATTTGTCTACAGCTTGTCTACAAATATTTCTCTGGCTTTAATGTGTAGAGAAATTTATGAAAAATGAGAGTCAATGCTTCTTCTTCCTTTTCATTATAAGTGAATTAAAAAACGAATAAAATGAATATAAGTGAATTAAAAAATGAATAAAAGATATTACAAAAGACTTGTGAAAAAGCAATTAAAATTGTACAAGGATAGAGCAAATGCTGAAGAGGAGTTAATTTCTAGCACTTTCAGTGATTTTGTGCTGCAAGAAGAAAACTGTGAAACTTTTGAAGATTTTGAGTTAGCTGATTTGCCCACTCCAACTCTAAATTTGAGGGAAAAACTGAAGCAGTGGTACATCGAAACATCGCCTTCCAGAAAGTATTTGGAGAAGCTGCTCAGTATATTGCAGGAGGAAGGCGTAGACGTTCCGCCTTGAAGAAATAGTGCCCATGAAAAAGACCGAATTTTTCTTTAATTTAATTAAATATACATAATAAATATGATTTTAATTTCTAATTTTACGCCTTTTTATTTGGTAAAAAAGTGTTTACAAAATGGTGACAATGGACTACTGATTCAGTAGTTCCAATGTCTCCATATGGTTCCAAAAGTACCACCTAGTCAGTAGTTCTTGTGTCAGTAGTTCATTCTCAATGACAAGTACATGTTAAATGTCAATAGAATTTTACTTTGTCTGGGGTATATTTGTTCAGTAGTACTGGCGACACAGTCAATAGTGAAACAGTCAGTACTGTTTCACTAATGACATTTCCTACAGGGATAGTGCACATGGACATGTGTAGATGTCTAAGACTCAACTTTTGTTTGCTTTTTTCGGCTGTAAAAGCCAACAATTTAACGGCAAACATATTAAATGACAAAAAAATTGTTCCCTTAGGCAACATTATTTTATTGACAATGATTTCGATGATTTTTCATTCAGTTTGTCAATGGTCCCTTCTATGCACGCTGTAGTTGAAGAGATTCAAAGTGTTTGAAAATACTGCAGTAGACAGCTGGGCTGAAACGGAGAATTCATGTACACTATAAAACGTTGCCAATTCTAGTCGAGCCAAATCTAGTAGTCTCCGAGTAAAAATTGAGAGTTATAATTTGATACAATTAGATATGAGAAGATCCGATGGTAAAATCTAATCACATCTAATTACTATGGAATTAGATCTGATCAGATCTCAATATTGGCCTAGATCAAATGTGTTAACTAGATCTTCCAATTTGTACAGTTAAGATAAAACTAAGCAAACCTTTCGTTTTGTAATTTGATCTAAACTAACATAAAATCTGATGCTGTTTATGTGGCAACGTTTGTCCTTGCTTTAAAATTAGAATATATAGACACATTTCGTTACTTAATTTTTTTTTATATTTGGATGAAGTCGGAACCTTCCCTATGTCCGACTGATACCAAAAAATAAATATTCGTCGATTTATTTAAATATTTCAGAACATTTATGCTGAGATTATGTTTTTAAAACACGGCCGTCAGGGCTAACGACATACTCATAGTCGCATAAATTAAATATTCTCAACTATTATAAAAATAACTTTATGAAATTAAAATCAATTCATGGCCGAAAGTTTGCCTTTCATTTGCTGCTCCGAAAGGCTCCAGACGTCAAATCTGAAAGGCTATATTTATTTCATTTTCATTAAATTTTTTTTTATTTTTTTATACCCTCCACCATAGGATATATTAACCTTGTCATTGCGTTTGTAACACATCGAAATATTGCTCTAAGACCCCATAAAGTATATATATATATATATATATATATATATATATATATATATATATATATATATATATATATATATATATATATATATATATATATATATATATATATATATATATATATATATATATATATATATATATATATATATATATTCTGGGTCGTGGTGAAATTCTGAGTCGATCTAAGCATGTCCGTTCGTCCGTCTGTTGAAATCACTCTAACTTCCGAACGAAACAAGCTATCGACTTGAAACTTGGCACAAGTAGTTGTTATCGATGTAGGTCGGATGGTATTGAAAATGGGTCATATCGGTCCACTTTTACGTATAGCCCCCATATAAAGGGACCCTCAGATTTGGCTTGTGGAGCCTCTAACAGAAGCATATTTCATCCGATCCGGCTGAAATTTCGTACATGGTGTTGGTATATGGTCTCTAACAACCATGCAAAAATTGGTCCACATCGGTCCTTAATTATATATAGCCCCCATATAAACCGATCCCCAGATTTGGCTTGTAGAGCCTCTAAGAGAAGCATATTTCATCCGATCCGACTGAAATTTGGTACATGGTGTTGGTATATGGTCTCTAACAACCATGCCAAAATTGGTCCACATCGGGCCATAATTATATATAGCCCCCATATAAACCGATCCCCAGATTTGGCTTGCGGAGCCTCAAAGAGAAGAAAATTTCATCCGATCCGGCTGAAATTTGGTACATGATGTTGGTATATGGTCTCTAACAACCATGCAAAAATTGGTCCATATCAGTCCTTAATTATATATAGCCCCCATATAAACCGATCCCCAGATTTGGCTTGTAGAGCCTCTAAGAGAAGCATATTTCATCCGATCCGACTGAAATTTGGTACATGGTGTTGGTATATGGTCTCTAACAATCATGCAAAAATTGGTCCACATCGGTCCATAATTATATATATCCACCATATAAACCGATCCCCCGATTTGGCTTGCGGAGCCTCAAAGAGAAGCAAATTTCATCCGATCCGCCTGAAATTCGGTACATGATGTTGGTATATGGTCTCTAACAACCATGCAAAAATTGGTCCACATCGGTCCATAATTATATATAGACCCCATATAAACCGATCTCCAGATTTGGCTTGCGAAGCCTCAAAGAGAAGCAAATTGCATCCGATCCGGCTGAGATTTGGTACATGGTGTTGGTATATGGTCTCTAACAACCGTGCAAAAATTGGTCCACATCGGTCCATAATTATATATAGCGCCCACATAAACCGATCCCCAGATTTGGGTTCCGGAGCATCAAAGAGGAGCAAATTTCATCCGATCCGCCTGAAATTTGGTACATGATATTGGTATATGGTCTCTAACAACCATGCAAACATTGGTCCACATCGGTTCATAATTATATATAGCCCCCATATAAACCGATCCCCAGATTTGGCTTGCGAAGTCTCCAAGAGAAGCAAATTTCATCCAATCCGGTTGTAATTTGGAACATGGTGTTAGTATATGATCTTTAACAAGCGTACCTGAATTGGTCCATATCGGTCCATAATTATATATAGCCCCCATATAAAACGTTCTCCAGATTTGACCTCCGGAGCCTCTTGGAGGAGCAAAATTCATCCGATCCGGTTCAAATTAGGAACGTGGTGTTAGTATATGGTCGCTAACAACCATACAAAAATTGGTCCAATCACACATAATCATGGTTGCCACTAGAGCCAAAAATAGTCTACCAAACTTTTATTTCTATAGAAAATTTTGTCAAAATTTTATTTCTATAGAAAATTTTGTCAAAATTTTATTTCTAGAGAAAATTTTGTTAAAATTTTATTCGGTTCATAATAAAATTTTCATCATTGTCAAAATTGTATCTCTATAGAACATTTTATTCAAATTTTATTCGGTTCATAATCATGGTTGCCACTCGAGCCAAAAATAATCTACCAAACGTTTATTTCTATAGAAAATATTGTGAAAATTTTATTTCTATAGAAAATTTTGTTAAAATTTTATTTCTGTAGAAAATTTTGTCAAAATTTTATTTCTAATTTGTCAAACTGAATTATATACGTATTGGATCGATCTTTTTTGATTTAATATATACCACGTATGGACTTACATACATTTTAGAAGATGGTGTTAATCGGCAAGCGTTACCGCAATTTAAGTAATTCGATTGTGGATGGCAGTGTTTAGAAGAAGTTTCTACGCAATCCATGATGGAGGGTACATAAGCTTCGGCCTGGCCGAACTTACGGCCGTATATACATGTTTTTTTTTTATTTTTTTATACCCTCCACCATAGGATATATTAAACTTGTCATTGCGTTTGTAACACATCGAAATATTGCTCTAAGACCACATAAAGTATATATATATATTCTGGGACATGGTGAATCTCTGAGTCGATCTAAGCATGTCCGACCGTCCGTCTGTTGAAATCAAGGTAACTTCCGAACGAAACAAGCTATCGACTTCAAACTTGGCACACGTAGTTGTTATTGATGTAGGTCGGATGGTATTGCAAATGGGCCATATCGGTCCACTTTTACGCATAGCCCCCATATAAACGGACCCCCAGATTTGGCTTGCGAAGCCTATAAGAGTAGCATATTTCATCCGATCTGGCTGAAATTTGGTACATAGTATATGGTCTCTAACAACCATACAAAAATTGGTCCATATCAGTCCATAATAATATATAGCCCCCATATAAATCGATCCCCAGATTTTTCCTCCGGGGCCTCTTGGAGGAGGAAAATTCATCTGATCCGGTTGAAATTTGGTACGTGGTGTTAGTATATGGTCTCTAACAGATATGCAAGAATTGGTCCATATCGGTTCATAATTATATATAGCCCCCATATAAATCGATCCCCAGATTTGACCTCCGGAACCTCTTGGAGGAGCAAAATTCATCCGATTCGGTTGAAATTTGGTACGTGGTGTTATATGGTCTCTAAGAACCATGCAAAAATTGGTCCATATCGGTCCATAATTATATATAGCCCCCATATAAACCGGCAGATTTGATCTCAGGAGCCTCTTGGGGAAACAAAATACATCCGATCAGGTTGAAATTTGCAACGTGGTGTTAGTATATGGCCGCTAATAACCATGTCAAAATTGGTCCATATAGGTCTATAGTTATATATAGCCGATCCCCAATCACACAAAAATTGGTCCATATCGGTTCATAATCATAGTTGCCAATCTAGCCAAAAATAACCTACAAAAATTTTATTTCTATAGAAAATTTTGTTAAATTTTATTTCTATAGAAAATTTTGTCAAAATGTTATTTCTATAGAAAATTTTGTCAAAATTTTATTTCTATAGAAAATTTTGTTAAAATTTTATTTCTATAGAAAATTTTGACAAAATCTTGTTTCTATAGAAACTTTTATCAAAATTTTATTTCTATAGAAAATTTTGTTAAAGTTAATTATATACGTATTTAATCGGCCTTTTTTAGTTTAATATGTACTACATATGGACTACCTTGCAATTTAGAAGACGGTGTTAGGAAGTTTTAAGATACCTTGCCATCGGCAAGTGATACCCAGTAATTCGATTGTGGATGACAGTCTTCAGTAGAAGTTTCTACGCAATCCATGGTGGAGGGTACATAAGCTTCGATTTGGCCGAACTTACGGCCGTATATACTTGTTTATTTTTTTTTTTTTAATATTAGCAATTTTATCATAATCAGTTTAGGTTTCTACGAATTGTCTACCTTAGGCACGTACGCCATTACACGCTGTACGAAAGTGGCTCTGAAGTATGTTGGCCCATTCTTGGGCCAAGCGACGTCATGAGACGACCGACGCTTTGTTCCTTTAGTGCCAACCTTCAAAATGCCCGAGGCGTAACAGACCAACGGATTGAGATCCAGGGATTTTAGTGGTCATTGTGCGATAGAAATGAAGCCTGTTTAAGTCAATCTTGGTTGACGCGTGCTGAGTGCGATAGTGCTGTGACTTGTTGGAAAAGGTCTTCAATAGGGCTGTTTTCTTTTAGGACTGGATACAACATTTGTATGGGCTATCCAGAACATCGTTGCATTGGTGTTCTATCCAGAACATCTCATCAGTGCAAGTCGCGCCGATGTTGCCAGATTGTATTTTGATAAAGTGACGCTTCTATAGCAATTTTTTGTGACTAATTTATAGAAAAACATGAAATTGAAAGTGGTACTGTGTCATAAATAATCGCAGCAGCAAATATGTATTACTATTATGTATTACTATTTCATACATTAAAGTGCAATATTTCACTTGTTTTTAAACAGCTGATGACAGTGTTGCATATTTTTGGAGATGTCCTGGATAAACGAGTAGTCTGTTTTCTTTTAGTTCTTCACGGCATAGGGTATCAAGTGCTGAAAGAAAACAGCTGTCTTTGGGACATTTTGCCCATAATATTTGGTATTTTTTTTTTACCGCATGGTCGATGAATGCGAACGGGGAGCGATCTGTCTGTCTTTACTGCGACCCACGCCATTACTATCAGCGGCGCTTAAATTCTTGTGGTCAATCGAAAGTGGCCATTTTCCACGGACCTTTTTTCAATGACCAAGTAAACTCGATCATTTTGTTTGTTCCTTAAACTGCTCAATTTAGAATGACTTATCATTGGAGAAAATCAAATTTAATAACTGCCCACTTTCCGGCAAGCGAAGCAACTCATTGTCTCCGGTCATCGCCACAGTCAAACCAGCAAATATTTTTACCTCATATCATCACAATAAGAATATTTTCAGATAAAAAAACGGCATTCGGATATTTCAAAAGTACTCCAGGAAAAAAGTTTGACACTCATTTTCGGCAAATATTTGTTTAGTGTTAGTCTTAAAATGTAATTGGCGTTTAGAACTTTCGAAATATGCACAATGATTCCGCTGTAGTTGTTCGAAGTCTAAATTCATAGAATGTCAAACTCGTCTAAATGGTATAGAGTTAGGATTTTATTCTTTCGACCCAACCTTACTCAGTAGCTTTGGTTCAAGCTAATTTTTCAATATGTGTTGAATCCGTTCTCATGATATGTTTGCGAACCAATTTTCTACCGCTTTCACTTTTCGAATTATTTCTGGTATTTTTACTTTTTTTCCACTTTTTGGGCATTGCGAAGTGCCAGTATCACGCTAATGAGCAATGTTACGACAAACAAAAGATTTATTTATTGTTTTTAATAATTTTTGGTCCCCGATCCCCAGATTTGACCTCAGGAGCCCTTTGGAAGAGCAAAATTCACCCGATCCGATTGAAATTTGGTATGTGGTGTTAGTACATGGTCTGTAGCAACCATGCAAAAATTGGTCCATACCGGTCTTAATTATATATAACCCCCGTTTAAACCGATCCCCAGATTTGACCTTCGGAGCTGTTGGTGGAGCAAAATTCATCCCACCCGGTTGGAATTTGGTACGTGGTAAAATTTGGTACATTGCGCTAGTATATGGCCGCTAACAACCAAAATTGGTCCATATCGGTCTATATCCCAAAAATTATCTACCAAAACTTTATTTCTATAGAAAATTTTGTCAAAATTTTATTATTATAGAAAATTTTGTAAAAATTTTATTACTATACAAAATTTGGCAAGATTGTATTTCTATAGAAAATTTTGTCAAAATTTTATTTCTAAACAAAATTTTGTCAAAATTTTATTATTATAGAAAATTTTGCCAAAATTTTTTTAATATAAAAAATTGTATCAAAAAAAAAAAAATTGACAAACATTATTTTCCTCTGTTGGTTAAGCTACACTTGTAGTTTAGTCAATGTATGGTTTAAACTGAAAATAAGAAAAAACAACAACAATGCTTAAAGAACAAAACCAACAATAACAAAACAAAACGAATGAAAATTTTATTACTTTAGAAAATTTTGTCAAAATTTTATTTCTACAAAAAATTTTGTCAAAATTTTATTACTATACAAAATTTTGTCAAGATTTTATTTCTATAGAAAATTTTGTCAAAATTTTATTTCTATTGAAAATTTTGTCACACTGAATTATTTACGTATTTAATCGGCCTTTTTTTGTTTAATATATACCCGGTATGGACTAACTTACAATTGAGAACGCGGTGTCAAGAAGTTTTAAGATACCTTGCCATCGGCAAGTGTTACGGCAACCCAAGTAATTCTATTGTGGATGACAGTCTTTAGTACAAGTTTCTATGCAATCCATGGTGGAGGGTACATAAGATTCGGCCTGGCCGAACTTACGGCCGTATATACTTGTGTTTCAATTATTTTTTATGTTAGCTTAATATCAACGCAGACTGGTTTTTCAAAATTAAACATATAATTTTTTAATTATTGTTTTTTTTAATTGTATTAAAATTTTAATAGAAAATATGTTGGTGATATTGCTTCTGTATAACAAATTTTAAATAAATGATATTGATTCATCTGTAAAATTAAAGGTTCGACTACTTTAATCAGGAGAAAAACTTGTTTCAAGAAAATGTGATGATAACATATCTTTCAAAATAAACTTTAAAAACAGATTTTCATTCGCGCTGCCATTTCTTCGAGATGGTTTCTAGAACATCATGTAGAAACTGAGAAACAACACCAAAACTTATAAAAACAAACCTAATCAAGTACATGCATGAAAAAAAAAATCGAATACAATCCCATATTGGTTTTGCTATAGGATTATTTAAATGGCATTCAATAACCCTAATCCTACACTGTTAGAAAAATATGTTTTTCATATGTTCCGATATAAACAAAATGTGTTTCGGGCACAATTTTTAAACACAATATATTTAAGTGCAAACATGTAATGTTCCTAAACTAACACAAAATGTTTGGGACACATATGTTAATATGTTAGAATATATTATGTTTGAGGCATGAATGTTTCATAAAAATAATATGCGTGAATGTAAACATATATAAATTTACAAATTTCGAGTAAACATATATATGTTGTGATACTTTATTCAGAGAGCGACAGAGAGAGAGAGAGTTAGTATAGAGAAAGAAATAGAGATGGAAACCGGAAGGGTTGAATAAAAAGATATCAACATAACACAGCGAGAGAATGAAATGAGAGCAATTTCTGTGAAACCGCTTGTATGTTGTTTCGGAAAACTGTTTTATAATATGGCCAAAAATTTGGTATGCTTAAGTCTAAATATTATTTAATTTGAATAGTAGATTGAGTATTCGGAATAAAGAGAATAGACATTCGGAACCAAGAAAATAGACATTTGAAAAAAAAACAGCATATAACAGCATAACATTACAGAAAAAGATGCGAAGAACTCAAAAATTTAGTGGAAGTTAAAAATATGTGAGGGAATGAACACAATCTTCTTTGGGGAATTCTTCCAAGCATATACTATTTTTGGACTCAAAATGCTTCCAAACATATAATATGCTCACATAAAACAAACATATTAATGTTTCGGCGGTATCCAATAATATATGTGCTTCCTGCAAAATATGTTTGGAACATATGTTAGAGAATCGATTTTTTTTGAGGGTGTACTAATGAGAGCAATATATGCTAAAAAAGTGGCATTTGTAATGGTTTGAGACTACGTCAGCATTATGGTTTTTATGCCTTCAAAAAGTCAAATTTTTGGGATTTATATTGGAGCTATATTAGAATATAAACCGATCCAAAACTAAAAAAAATTATACAAAGACGAAAATTCAGATAGGCCGAATCTTATGTACCCTTCAGTAAGGATTGCGTACAAAGTTCTACAAACATGTTCCATGTTCACCTCCAAAAATAACATTTTGCTCTTGAAACATGTTTGAGGTGATCATACTCCTTCTCTTGGTGTAGACAAATGTTGGGCGGATCGGTGAAAAATATATAGGACAGATATGTAGCAATTTTTACCTTTGTTTTCAAAGCGGTTCTCTCTGATTCACAATAAGAACTCCTGTAAACGACTGGTCTTATAGAACATGAATACATGGACAGACGGACGGACAGAAAACCGTCGGATGGACGGATCATTTCAGAATTTTAATCTGAGATGATTGATATGGTAAACGATATGTCTCAAATAGCTGCTTCTGAGAATTATATATAAACCCAGCAAAAAAAGCGTCGCCAAAAAAGTAATGGAAATGTTCTTTTTGGATCCGGAAGTGGTGCAAAATTGACGCAGAAGCGATGAATTTAACATGGGCTTGTCATAAGACGGAAGTCCTCCATTTCAACAGCCGGTGCACTGAATTTGCATCACTTCTTTAGGTGTGATCCGAATTCAATGCTTTGGATGTAAATTAAAAAATTCTGTGATATTTTGGCAAATAAATAATTTTTATAATTTTTTTATATTTTTTAGTAGATTTTAACTCTTGTCTTAAACGTTTGACCTTAAATATTTTGAAAAATTCACAATTTTTTCAGATTAGCATTTTTTCGACAAAATTTAAATAATTTGTACCATTTTTTATGACTTCTTACTCTGTATACTCTATTTGAAACAAAAAAAGTTAAAATTACCCATCAAAAGTTTGAAAAAAAAAAACACGTTATAAAAATTGAATCAAAAGAACTTCCTGTATAGTTAAAATAAAGAACATCATTGGGAGTACATCTTCTGGAAGTGCTTTTAAAGTTGTGACTTTGGAAGAACTTCCAAAATTTTTTGATGTACAAACATCCCTGAACCTCCTGGAGAATGGTAAAAAAAAATAATAATAAGGAATATAATTCGTTCTCTGCAAAAAATAATTGAATTTGTTTTTGAAAATGTATATAAAGGTTTTTTCCTAATTTTTCCCTTTGATAATATATAAATAAAAACCTATTGTTTATATCTCTGATGAGAAAACTTACTTGTAGCAATATCCTAAAGATAAAATCTCATCCAAACATTGTGATTATAATAAGAAATGAAGACTAATAAAGACGAATTGAAAAATTGAAAAAGTGAAATTTCTCTGCAAATACACATTCATACTGAATAGAGTTCCTCTCTTATAACCCTTTTTGATCCGACGATGTATATACTCTCACAAAGCTGCAATAAAGTGTCAAATTGTCGATTTTATTTCACGAGTAGATTGGAAGTTTTTTTCTGTTATCCAAAATTCCTATCTGTTCAGCATTTGCCATGAAGAAAACGAACACCAAACCAGAAGTGGTACGAGTATACCTAAAGCATTGCCAGAGGCACCATGTCTCAAGTAGCTATAACAACCGCTTTAGTAGTAGTCCATATTAGCATCATCCATGCGATAACAATTTGTAAAGAGATTATACTATATTTGGAATCATTCACCAAGATGACAATTCGCATAAAGATGGGGTGAGGCATCAAGGGCGAAAAACGGAAGCAAAACAAATTTTGATAAGAAACACATGCACCAAACGAAAAAAAAACAACAAGAATTGTGACTATCCATACCCCCTTACCAACCAACAGTCAGTGGTGCCACCAGTCAAGCCCATTCAATTTGATTGGGTTTGTGATGAACATTCCTCTTCAATCGATGTCATATAGGATCGAGTTGAACATTAAACAGGAGCAATGACAGAAGCCTTCCAGCAAACTTGAAAGTTGTTGATGGCATATTCCGAGTATTTATTTAGTTATTTTTTTTTTTCTTTTGTGTGGTTTGATTCGTTTTGTTGAGGAGTCTTTTCTCATGCTTGAATCATTTCGAGAAAAATATTGAATATCGCAGTAAGTTGCTATCCTGTAGTGCTATATCAGTGCTCTTTCCTATATAGCCACAATGTAAATTGTTCTTCCGAATGGTCTTCTTGAGGATCTGGAACACAGTTTTCGCAGAACAATAAATTAAGAATACAGATTCATACAACTAGGGCCGCCCGGCTGCACCTTCCTGATTCTTATACCCTGCTCCACACTGTGGTGTCTTTGGCAAAAATGCTCAGGGTGGGCTCCTGAGTCGATATAGCGATGTCCGTCTGTCCGTGAACACATTTTTGTAATCAAAGTCTAGGTCGCAGTTTTAGTCCAATCGACTTCAAATTTGGCACAAGAATGTGTTTTCGCTCAGAATAGGTCCCTATTGATTTTGGAAGCAATCGGTTCAGATTTAGATATAGCTCCCATATATATATTTCGCCCGATATGGACTTAGATGGCCCCAGAAGCCAGAGTTTTCCCCTAATTTGTTTAAAATTTTGCAAAAGAAGAACAATTAGTACTATAGTCAAGTGTGCCAAATTTTATTGAAATCGGTTCAGATTTAGATATAGCTCCCATATATATCTTTCGCCCGATATGGACTAATACGGTCCCAGAAGCCAGAGTATTACCCCAATTTGGTTGAAATTTTGCACAGGAAGTAGAATTAGCATTGTAGCTATGCGTGCCAAATTTGGTTGAAATCGGTTCAGATTTAGATATAGCTCCCGTATATAGCTTTTGCCAGATTTACACTCATATGACCACAGAGACCAATTTTTTGCACCGATTTAGTTGAAATTTTGCACAGAAAGTAGAATTAGCATTGTAGCTATGCGTACCAAATTTGGTTGAAATCGGTTCAGATTTAGATATAGCTCCCGTATATAGCTTTCGCCCGATTTACACTCATATGACCACAGAGACCAATTTTTTGCACCGATTTAGTTGAAATTTTGCACAGGGAGTAGAATTAGCATAGTAGCTATGCGTGCCAAATTTGGTTGAAATCGGTTCAGATTTAGATATAGCTCCCATATATATGTTTTTCTGATTTCAACAAAAATGGTCAAAATACCAACATTTTCCTTGTAAAATTGCCTCTGCTTAATCGAAAAGTTGTAAAAATGACTCTAATTTTCCTAAACTTCTAATACATATATATCGAGCGATAGGTTAGGTTAGGTTAGGTGGCAGCCCGATGTATCAGGCTCACTTAGACTATTCAGTCCATTGTGATACCACATTGGTGAACTTCTCTCTTATCACTGAGTGCTGCCCGATTCCATGTTAAGCTCAATGACAAGGGACCTCCTTTTTATAGCCGAGTCCGAACGGCGTTCCACATTGCAGTGAAACCACTTAGAGAAGCTTTGAAACCCTCAGAAATGTCACCAGCATTACTGAGGTGGGATAATCCACCGCTGAAAAACTTTTTGGTGTTCGGTCGAAGCAGGAATCGAACCCACGACCTTGTGTATGCAAGGCGGGCATGCTAACCATTGCACCACGGATATCGAGCGATAAATCATAAATAAAGTTTTGCGAAGTTTCCTTAAAATTGCTTCAGATTTAAATGTTTCCCATATTTTTTTACTAACATTGTGTTCCACCCTAGTGCATTAGCCGACTTAAATTTTGAGTCTAAAGATTTTGTAGAAGTCTATCAAATTCTTCCAGATCGAGTGATATTTAAATGTATGTATTTGGGACAAACCTTTATGTTATATATAGCCCCCAACACATTTGACGGATGTGATATGGTATCGAAAATTTAGATCTGCACAGTGGTGCAGTTTATAATATAGTCGGCACCGCCCGACTTTAGACTTTCCTTACTTGTTTTTTTTTTTTATTTTAAATGAGAGAGATTTGTTAAAAATATCAAATTGTTTAGGAATATTTTGGGTTAACTAAGTCAACCGGAATATTTCACAGGATAAGATAATCCTGCTGAAAAAATTTCAAAGAATTTGAAGTGGAACTCTTTTCTTTAGGCCCTCGTAACATGCAATGGTTCCAAGCGAACACAATTGTTTTCAGCTCTGGATTATTTCTTTTCAAGTGGTGGCATTATTAGTCGTTCAGCAGAATTGGGCAGCACTTATTTTTAGAGAGATTTCACTTATGGCAGAGTTTGTATATTTAATTTTCTTCGGTTTGATAAAAGTTTGAAAAACCATTGTAATAAAGTTTGATAAAATATTAATTCGGAAATTCGAAGTAAAATGGTTCCCTTTTCATACCCTCCATCACAGGATGGGGGGTATATTAACTTTGTCATTTCGTTTGTAACACATCGAAATATTGTTCTAAGACCCCATAAAGTATAAATAATCTGGGCCGTGGTGAAATTCTGAGTCGATCTAAGCATGTCCGTCTGTTGAAAGCACGCTAACTTCCGAACGAAACAAACTATCGACTTGAAACTTGGCATAAATAGTTGTTATTCATGTAGGTCGGATGGAATTGCAAATGGGCCATATTGGACCACTTTTACGTATGGCCTCCATATAAACCGACCCCCAGATTTGGCTTGCGGAGCTTCTTGGAGGAGCAAAATTCATACGATCCGGTTGAAACTTGGTACGTGGTGTTAGTATATGGTATCTAACAACCATCCACGTCGGCCAATAATTATAAATATTCCCGTTCCCCAGATTTCATCTCGGAGCATTTTGGAGAAGCAAAATTCATCCATTCCGGTTGAAATTTGGTATGTGATGTTAATATATGGTCTTTAACAACCATGCCAAAATTGGTCCATATCGGTCCATAATCATATATAGCCCGGTCCATAATCAGATAAAAACCGATCCCCAGATTTGGTATTGCAGCCTCTTGGAGGAGCTTATTACATCCGATTTAGTTGAAATTTTGTATTTTGTGTAAGTACATGGACACTAATAACCATGCAAAAATTGGTCCACATCGGTCCATAATTATATATAGCCCCCATATAAACCGGTCTCCATATTTTACCTTCGGTGCCTTTTGAAGTAGCAAAATACATCCGATCTGGTTGAAATTTGGTACGTGGTGTTAGTATAACAACCATGCCAAAATTGGTCCATATCGGTCCATAATCATATATAGCCCCATAAAAACCTATCACCAAATTTGGTTTTGGAGCCTCTTGGAGGAGCAAATTTCATCCGATTCAGTTGAAATTTCGTACATTGTGCTAGTATATGACCGTTAACAACCATGCCTAACTAGGTCAATATCGGTCTATAGTTATATATAGCTCTCACATTAGTCTAATATACACCACGTATGAACTAACTTACAATTTAAAAGTTGATGTTAAGAAGTTTTAAAATACCTTACCATCGGAAAGCATTACCACAACCCAAGTAATTCGATTGTGGTTGACAGTCTTTCGTAGAAGTGTCTACACAATCCATGGCCGCACTTACGGCCGTATATACTTGTTTTGACTCGAACAGTAAACTAAATGCAGAATTGTTAACATGGGCCGCTCGTGATGTTACCAAATCAGTAGATAAACCGGATAACTCTCTTAAAGAGAAGAGCCAGGGGAAGTCCCCTTGCTAGCACAATAAATGAAGAACTCATTTCTCGCCATGCCTTCCACACAGCTGTCCTTTATATATCAAAGAAGTCGAAAAACTTAAAACAATTCAGCATATTAACATTTTTTTTTAATTTTGGGCATGCGGAATAATGCCTTCCCCACACGGATGAAAAAGACTGTTTTTCATATGTTTGGCTATAAACATTATATGTTTGGAACACAAATTTTTAAACACAATATTTTTGAGTGCAAGCATATAATGTTCATAAACTAGCATAACATGTTAGGGACATATATGTTAATATGTTAGAACATATTATGTTTGGGACATAAAATGTTTGTAAATATAATATGCTTCGATGCAAACATATATTAATTTAGAAATAGCCTATAAACATATATGTGTTTAGTAGCTTGGAGCGCTATTTAACAGGGAGCGATATTGAATTAAGTTGGTGGTTGTTGCTTGTTATTACAAAATTAACATTTTATTTTTCCTTGGGCAATTGATCTGTTACTTCTTTGGTCCTTACAAACTGTGTGGTCCGCTGTTCGAATCCCCGTCCGGCAAAAGGTAAAATTAAAATAAAATAAAAATCATAAAATTGAATAATTTCTTCTACAATGTTTGTATCACAGAAAAAAGTGCTAAGAACTAAAAAATCTCATGGAAGTGAGAAAGATGTGGGGGAATATACAATTAGGCAGAAACAAAATTTTGAGCATTCAGGTCGAAAACCTATGTTGTTAGCACCTATATTACCTGTTTATTTTCATAATTCATTATGATTGTAAATAAATAAATAAATAAATAAAATTTTGAGCACAATATTGTTTGGGAGAATTTTTTTTAAGCATATAATATTTTTGGGTGCAAAATGCTTCCAAACATATTATATGTTCACATAATAACATATTGTTTTTTGGAAGACAACATTATTGAATTTGGATGCAAAAATACAAAATGTTTGGAACTTAGACTACCCAAACATATATTGTTTAGACCAATATGCTTTCAAACATATTATATATTGGAAGAGATCAAACATATAAATGTTTGGGCAATGCCCAAAAATGTATATGCTTGAAGCAAAATATGTTTGGGAGTATATGTTACAGAAGCGATTTTTTGTGAGCGTGTGGGCACCACCGTAGTGCCACCGTGGTGCAATGGTTAGCATGCCCGCCTTGCATACACAAGGTCGTGGGTTCGATTCCTGCTACGACCGAACACCAAAAAGTTTTTCAGCGGTGGATTATCCCACCTCAGTAATGCTGGTGACATTTCTGAGGGTTTCAAAGCTTCTCTAAGTGGTTTCACTGGAATGTGGAACGCCGTTCGGACTCGGCTATAAAAAGGAGGTCCCTTGTCATTGAGCTTAACATGGAATCGGGCAGCACTCAGTGATAAGAGAGAAGTTCACCACTGTGGTATCACAATGGACTGAATGGTCTAAGTGAGCCTGATACATCGGGCTGCCACATAACCTAACCTAACCACCGTAGTGCATTGGTTAACATGCCCGGCTTGCATACACAGGGTCGTGGGTTCGAACACTGTTTCGATCAAACACCAAAAAGTTTTCTGCGATAGACTATCCCACCTCAGTAATGCTGGTGACATTTCTGAGTGTTCCAAAGCTTCTCTAAGTGGTTTCACTGCAATGTGGAACGCCGTTCGGGCTCGGCTATAAAAAGGAGGCCTTTTGTCATTGAGCTTAATATAGAATCGGGCAGCACTCAGTGATAAGTGAGAAGTTCACCACTGTGGTATCATAATGGACTGAATAGTCAAAGTGAGCTATATCCAAATCAGAAAAGAGTTCAATCAAATTTGACGCGCATAGGTAAAATGTAAATTTTACTCCCTGAGGAAAATTTCACGTAACTGAGAGTACAACATTGGCCTCTGTGGCCATATGAATGTAAATAGGGTGAAAGATATATATGGGAGCTATATCTAAATTTGAACCGATTTTTACCAAATTTAGCACGCATAGCCAGAATGGCAATTCTTCTCTCTTTTCAAAACTTAAAGCAAATCAGAGTAAAACTCTTATTTCTGAGGCCATAAAAGTGAATATCGGGCGAAAGATATATATGTTAGCTATATCTAAATCTAATCCAATTTCCTCTAAAATCATTAGAACCTATTGAATTTGGACTAAAATTGCGACATAGATTTTGATTACAAAAATGTGTGTTGACCGGCCCTGAGCATTATTGCCAAAGACACCATTTGTCTATATCGGTTTCTTCTGTTTAGATTTAGACCTTCCCTTGAGGATTTTGCTATTGATTCCAAGCCAAAGATGCGGTTTCGTTAAAATAAAGACACGTGGCTTTAATCTAGGATCAATAATATTAAAATTAGAATGGGGATTTCATTTATCAAATTTGCAAATATATTTAATCTACCGCTGTTACAAACATTATGAATAGGCCATGAAATTTTCCTTAATTCCATTTCCCCATTCATTCCATCTACTGATACAATCATTGGCTCAATTTCAATTGTAAATACAAGACCCTGTGAGCATTATACTCTGTTGTTGTTGTTGTGTTTTTCTTCTGGACCAGGCTTTCCCAAAGATGTTCTGCTGTGGTCCCTTTTTTAATTTGTTCCTTGGCATTATATAACAAAATATTAATGGATTTCTTAATTATCTTGTAATTTGCATTATTAAGAATCTACAAAAGTTTTCGTTTCATTTATTGTCGTCATAACGACATTAATCTTTTGTTTGTAAAATGAATGTGGCGTTTTTTTTTTTTTGTTTTGGGGGGGGGAGATGAATGTGGGTATTGAAATTTCAAATCATGACATTGCCTTTTTAATGTTCGGAGTTGGGGGAGGTTTGCATATAATGTCTTCAAAATTGAAATGAAAATTCTTGGAAATCTTCGCCATCAATATATGTATTGTAAAGGGTGATTCTTTTGAGGTTAGGATTTTCATGCATTAGTATTTGACAGATCACGTGGGATTTCAGACATGGTGTCAAAGAGAAAGATGCTCAGTATGCTTTGACATTTCATCGTGAATAGACTTACGATCTGCCACAACGTCGAATTTTCAGTGAATGGGCCCTAGAAAAGTTGGCAGAAAATCCGCTTTTTTATCGACAAATTTTGTTCAGCGATGAGGCTCATTTCTGGTTGAATGGCTACGTAAATAAGCAAAATTGCCGCATTTGGAGTGAAGAGCAACCAGAAGCCGTTCAAGAACTGCCCATGCATCCCGAAAAATGCACTGTTTGGTGTGGTTTGTACGCTGGTGGAATCATTGGAACGTATTTTTTCAAAGATGCTGTTGGACGCAACGTTACGGTGAATGGCGATCGCTATCGTTCGATGCTAACAAACTTTTTGTTGCCAAAAATGGAAGAACTGAACTTGGTTGACATGTGGTTTCAACAAGATGGCGCTACATGCCACACAGCTCGCGATTCTATGGCCATTTTGAGGGAAAACTTCGGAGAACAATTCATCTCAAGAAATGGACCGGTAAGTTGGCCACCAAGATCATGCGATTTGACGCCTTTAGACTATTTTTTGTGGGGCTACGTCAAGTCTAAAGTCTACAGAAATAAGCCAGCAACTATTCCAGCTTTGGAAGACAACATTTCCGAAGAAATTCGGGCTATTCCGGCCGAAATGCTCGAAAAAGTTGCCCAAAATTGGACTTTCCGAATGGACCACCTAAGACGCAGCCGCGGTCAACATTTAAATGAAATTATCTTCAAAAAGTAAATGTCATGGACCAATCTAACGTTTCAAATAAAGAACCGATGAGATTTTGCAAATTTTATGCGTTTTTTTTTTAAAAAAAGTTATCAAGCTCTTAACAAATCACCCTTTAGAATGAAGGAAACAAAATAAGCTCAACGGCATGCAACTGCAAAACTCACAAATTAGTGTATTGGGAAAATTTAATTGGTTTCCAAACAATTAACCGCAGATGGAAAACGAAAACAATTTCTTCCCCAAAAATTTAGCGAAACTTTAAGTTTTCGAAGTTTCTTTTGTATACCAGTGGAACAGGGTATTATCACGGTTGCCACAGTTGGTAGAATTCTACCACAAATGGTAGATTTTTTACTGTTTGCTAGATTGGTAGAAATCTTGTTGTTTTGGTAAGTTTTACACAATATTTCTCCCCAATACTTCAAGAATTTCCGCTACAAATAAAATTTTAACAAAATATGTTGACAAAATTTTCTATAGAAATAAAATTTTGACATAATTTTCTATAGAAATAAAATTATGACAAAATTTTCTACAGAAATAAAATTTTGACAAAGTCTTCTATAGAAATAAAATTTTGAAAAAATATTCTATAGAATTAAAATTTTGAAAAAATTTTAATTCTATAGAAATACGTCGAGCTTTCCAATTTCAGGGAAATCGGACAAAAACTAAGTTTTCTAGAAGATCGGGAGATCGGTCTATATGGGAGCTATACCAAAACATGGACCGACATTCACCATATTTGGTACGCCTATTTGTAGTCCTAAAGTACCTGCAGATTTCCAATTTCAGTCATATCGGATAAAAACTACGGTTTCGAAAAGCCCAGAACGCAAATCGGGAGATCGGTCCAAAAATACCTGTAGATGTCCAATTTCAGACAAATCGGATAAAATCCAAGGTTTCCAGAAGCCCAAGAAGTCAAACCAGAAGATCGGTCTACATAGGAGTTATACGAAAACATGGACCGATACATACCATATTCGTCAAAAAAAAAAATTAGAAGTTGTTCTAAAAGCACAACTTTAAAAGAGCTCCCAAAAATGTTCTCCGGTAGATGTTCTTTATTTTAACCCTACAGGAAGTTGTTTTCAATTTCAATTTTTTACTCGTTTTTTTAATATTTTTAATAAGTAATTTTAACTTTTTTATACCCACCACCATAGAATGGTGATGGGGGTACAATAAGTTTGTCATTCCGTTTGTAACACATCGATATATCGATTTCCGACTATATAAAGTGGGGAGAGGAAATTCTAAGACGATATAACGATGTCCGTCTGTCTGTCTGGATGTCTGTTGAAATCACGCTACTTCAATAATAAAGTTATGTTGCTTTATTTTTGCACAAACTCGTTTTTTGTCTCCAAGCAGGTCAAGTTCGAAGACGGGCTATATCGGTCCATGTTTTGGAAAAGCCCCCATATAATCCGACCGCCCGATTTGGGGGCTTGGGCTTCTAGAAACCGTATTTTCTATCCGATTTGCCTGAAATTGGAAACCTAGATGTATTTTAGGACCATAAATAAGTGTGTGCCTATCGGTCCATGTTTTGGTATAGCCCCCATATAGACCGGTCTCCCAGTTTTATTTCTTGGGCTTCTAGAAACCGTATTTTCAATCCGATTTTCCTGAAATTCAAAATCTATAAGTATTTTAGGACCAAAAATAGGTGTGTCGAAAATTAGGTGTATCGGTCCATGTTTTGGTATAGCCCCCATATAAACCGATCCCCCGATTTGGGGGCTTGGGCTTCTCGAAACCGTATTTTTAATCCGATTTTCCTGATATTAGAAATCTGAAGGTATGGTAGGACCACAAATATGTTTGTTGTGCCGAATATGGTGTGTATCGGTCTATGGTTTACTATAACCCCCATATAGCCCGATCTACCGATTTTACTTTTTGAGCTTCTAGAAACCAGAGGTTTATGAGGACCATAAATAGGTGTTCCGAATTAATTGTGTATCTGTATAGATTTTGGTATATTCCCTTATAAATCCGTCTTCCGATTTGGGGTCTAAATTTTGTAGGTTTTTCAGAACCACAACTAGGTGTGCGGAAGTTTGTGTATCGGTGCATATTTTTGGCATAGCACCCATATAGTTAGAATGATTTCATTATTTAACTCCTTGGGATTATATAAACCGTAGTTTTTGTCCGATTTGCCTGAAATTATAACGGATTTAGTTTTCATCGCTCCATTGAGTAAGGCCTCCATATAGACCGATTTCACTTTGAGGGTATAGAAGGCACACTGATCATGAATGTTGCTTGAAACTGAAATTAAAATTTCCAAATCTATAGATTTTAAATTTCAAATTAAGGCGTTATTTAATAATTTTTATATATTATCATACTATACATTATCAAGTAACCGGCTATATATTATCAACTAGCACGTTACGACGAAGAGTTTTGAAAGGTAACTGTTATATTTGATTTATGGTGGTGGGTATTTAAGATTAACTTCCTACTGTATATACTTATTTTGTTTCAAATCGCTTGAAAACAAAGTAAAACTTAATAAAATGTTATAAATTATTTAAATTTTGCCAAAAAAAATAGCTGTATCCTTTCTATAAAAATTGCGTATTTTTTACATTTGAGGTCAAACGCTTCAGACAAGCGTTAGAATGCATAAAAAATCATAAAAAAAAAATTATAGAAATTACTCATTTGGCAAAATATCTCACAATTTTCTAATTCTCATTCAACACACTAAATTCGGATCATACCATAAAAAGTGATGCAAATTCAGTGAGAAGGCTGTTGAAATGGTGGACATTTGTCCTGTGACAAGTCTTTGCATTGCTTTAGATGTTGTGCCTTGGAAGTTCATTTGATGAAGAAATTAAAAAATAACTAAAAACAAGTATATACAGCAGTAAGTTCGGCCGGGCCGAATCTTAAATACCCACCACCATGAACCAAATATTAGGGTTTCCTTTGAAATTTCAGGAGGTCTTGAGGACTTGAGGACACTTCCCGAAGATAAATTTAAAAATTTCCCTATGAGGACTATCTCAGATTCTGGATTTATAAGAACCATTTTTGTTTGAGTTTTAGAGGAATCATTAACATCTCTTGTAAGTGTGCAAGAAAATTATAAAATAACGTCTTGATATGAAATCTTAAATCTGTAGATTTTCACCCGAGAAGTAAAATCTGGAAATTTTACATCGAGTTTCAAGCAATTTTCATGATCAGTGAAGTGAAGTCGGTCTATATGGAGGCATTACCAAAAGGACCGATAAAAAACTTAATCCGATACACGTTTTCAAGCAATTTCAATTTCAAGCAAATCGGATAAAAACTACGGTTTCTAGAAACCCAAGGAGTAAAATCGGGAGATCGTTCTTATGGGGGCTATACTAAAATATGGACCGATATTCACCGTTTTCTGCACACCTCTTTATGGCCCGAAAATACCTCTAGATTTCCAATTTCAGGCAAATTGGATAAAAACTCCGGATTCTAGAAGCCCAAGAAGTAAAATCGGGATATCGGTCTATATGGGGACTATATCAAAACATGGACCGATACTCACCATTTGTGGCAAACCTCTTTATGGTGCTAAAATACCTATAAATTTCCAATTTCAGGCAAATTGTATATAAACTACAGATTCTATAAACCCAAGATGTAAAATCGGGAGATCGGTCTATATGGGAGCTATACCAAAACATGGAACGATACGGACCATTTTCGGCACACCTTTTGATGATCCTCAAGTACCTCTAGATTTTAAATTTCAGGCAAATTGGATAAAAACTACGGTTTTATAAGCCCAAGACCCAAAATCGGGAGGTCGGTTTATATGGGGACCATACCAAAACATGGACCGATGCTCACCATTTTTGGCATACCTCCTAACGGTTATAAAGTACCTCTCGATATCCAATTTCAGGTAAATTGGATAAAAACTGCTGTTTCTATAAGTCCAAGAAGTAAAATCGGGAGATCGGTCTATATGGAAAATATGAACCGATACTAACAATTTTTGGCACACGTATTTGTGGTCCTACAATACCTCTAGTTTTCTAATTTCAGGTAAATTGAATAAAAACTGCGGTTTCTATAAGCCCAAGAAGTAAAATCGGGAGATCGGTCTATATGGGGGCTATACCAAAACATGGACCGATATTCACCATTTTTGGTACACCTCTTTATGGTCATAAAATAACTCTAGATTTAAAATTTCAGGCAAATTGGATAAAAACTACGATTTCTATAAGCCCAAGACCCCAAATCGGGAGGTCGATTCATATGGGGACTATATCAAAACCTGGACCATCTTCCAACTTGACCTGCCTGCAGACAAAATACGAGTTTGTGCAAAATGTCAGCTTGATAGCTTCATTATTGAAGACTGTAGCGTAATTACAACAGACAGACAGACAGACGGACAGACGGACATCGTTATATCGTCTTAGAATTTCTCCCTGATCAAGAATATATATACTTTATATAGTCGGAAATCGATATTTCGATGTGTTACAAATGGTATGACAAACTTATTATACCCCCGTCACCATTCTATGGTTGTGGGTATAAAAAAAAAATCTCCAATTTCACTTTTTAATATACCCGCCACTATAAAATCGTAGTTTCTAGGGTCATAGTAATGCATTTCGGACGAAAGATATATACAGGAGCTATATCTAAATATCAAACCGATTTCTTCCAAAAACAATAGTATTCTATTCTGACCCAAAATACATTCCTGTAGCAAATTTTAAGTCGATTGGACTAAAACTGTATAGATAGGAATCCTATATTTCATGAAACAAAGATAACGATACGTTTTCTAATTAAAATTTATTTACTTTGAAACAAAAATATCCTTAATATTGTGTAAAATTTACTTTAGTTAGCCTTGTCTTTCATGTTAAATTATTATTTGTTCAGTGTATATTCCAGATTTTGTTTCAATGTTCAATTTCTCCACAAACCCAATATGAAAACTTTTATTCGACCTTTGTCACTTTAGCAAACTTGATGTCTGTATAATTTAACAATGGGGAAAACTTTCATATATTTTTGGCAAACCGAAAAATCAATCGAAAAAGGGTCTTTAAAACAAATGACACAGTATAAAACGGACACCAATGGCTACCAATTATTGTTGCAAACTTTCTTGTGGGTTTCATTTTCGATTTTTAGGCATTGATGAGTTTTTGCTTTTTGAATTAAATATTATTTTAGTTTCTCATTTGCATGGCTCTGGGGGAAGGCGGAAACATATTTTCATGGTTGTTGGTTGGGGCCGGGCCAGTAACGTTGGTCATGCTTGTCTTTACCATTTTATTTTTTTTTTTTTTGGCTAAAATTGTATATTTATTTTGAGCATTAACTTAGGAAAGGCAAAATTGAATTCAAATAAATTGAATTTCTCGCCTAGGAAAAGATAAAACAGCAAAAACATAATCAAATGCTTCTGTCAAAAAAAAGACAAAGCCAAAAACCGGAAACCATTTGTGTTCAAGAAAATTGATGACATTTAACAGAATGTCCAAAAAAAAAGGAGGGGTTGCGGCAAAAGTTAAATTTTAGGACCAAATGTGTAATAAAAAATTGAAGAAAATAAAATTGTAGTCAATTTCCCCAGAGTATAGCATGACAACAGAGACCGATAGCAGAAAGATGCTACTACGATGATGTCTACTCTCATCAATAATTCAATTTAAGGAAAAAAAGGCAGAGGCAAATGTATGTCTCGCAACCTTTGCTGCTAAGGAGGTGAACAAAACCAACAAAAATGGGTTGACAAGAGAAACAAAGGACCCATCAGATGTCACAAAGCTCCATTGTCCACTCCTATTTGATGTTTTGCTTTCGAATTTATTTTCTTCACTAAATTGGAATTGATTAAGGATACTTTAAATAATAATGATTAAATGGGATAAGCAAATTTCTGAAGATAACCATTGGAAAGTATATTTCTCAAACATTGTTTAAAATCGAAATTCTTCAGGGAACTCATTGATCTTATGCTCAACTAAAAGCAATTTAATGTTTAAATTTACAGATGAGGGACGTCGAAATGAAATTAACCAAATAGACAAGAAAATATTGTCAGGCCGAAACTTATGTAAAGAAAACCCATATAAATTCTTTTGATAAACTGTCTATAAATTGTTTTGTATACGGGTATTTGTATTTATTTTAATTATTTTTGTACTTGTATTTCGAGCCAAGAAAACGACGAATTACTCTAAATATACGTTTTAGATGCAATCCACTTTAAAATTTGGGTTTTGCATACTTGATACTGGTAAACAAATCCTACAATTCTAAATTTGAACTCGTCTTTATGTAACATATAAAACAAGTATATACGGCCGTAAGTTCGGCCAGGCCGAAGCTTATGTACACTCCACTATGGATTGCGTAGAAACTTCTACTGAAGACTGTCATCCACAATCGAATTACTTGGGTTACGGTAACACTTGACGATGGCAAGGTATCTTAAAACTTCCTAACACCGTAATATATACCACATAGTCCATACGTGGTATATATTAAACTAAAACAAGTAAGGAAAGTCTAAAGTCGGGCGGGGCCGACTATATTATACCCTTCACCACTTTGTAGATCTAAATTTTCGATACCATATCATATCCGTCAAATGTGTTGGGGGCTATATATAAAGGTTTGTCCCAAATACATACATTTAAATATCACTCGATTTGGACAGAATTTGATAGACTTCTACAAAATCTATAGACTCAAAATTTAAGTCGTCTAATGCACTAGGGTGGAACACAATGTTAGTAAAAAAATATGGGAAACATTTAAATCTGAAGCAATTTTAAGGAAACTTCGCAAAATTTTATTTATGATTTATCGCTCGATATATATGTATTAGAAGTTTAGGAAAATTAGAGTCATTTTTACAACTTTTCGACTAAGCAGTGACGATTTTACAAGGAAAAATGTTGGTCGAAATCAGAAAAACATATATATATGGGAGCTATATCTAAATCTGAACCGATGTCAACCAAATTTGGCACGCATAGCTACAATGCTAATTCTACTCCCAGTGCAAAATTTCAACTAAATCGGAGTTAAAAATTGGCCTCTGTGGTCATATGAGTGTAAATCGGGCGAAAGCTATATATGGGAGCTATATCTAAATCTGAACCGATTTCAACCAAATTTGGCACGTATAGCTACAATGCTAATTGTACTCCCTGTGCAAAATTTCAAATAAATCGGAGCAAAAAATTGGCCTCTGTGGACCAATGAGTGTAAATCGGGCGAAAGCTATATATGGGAGCTATATCTAAATCTGAACCGATTTGGCTGATATTTTGCAAGTTTTTCGAGACTCATAAAATATTCGGATGTACGGAATTTGAGGAAGATCGGTTGATATACAAGCCAATTATGACCAGATCGGTGAAAAATATATATGGCAGCTATATCTAAATCTGAACCGATCAATCAAATCAATAGGGATCGTCTCTGAGCCGAAACAGGACCCTATACCAAATTTTAGGACAATCGGACTAAAACTGCGAGCTGTACTTTGCACACAAAAATACATCAACAGACAGACAGACAGACGGACATCGCTAAATCGACTCAGAATTTAATTCTAAGACGATCGGTATACTAAAAGATGGGTCTCAGACTTTTCCTTCTTGGCGTTACATACAAATGCACAAACTTATTATACCCTGTACCACAGTAGTGGTGAAGGGTATAAAAAGGCCGATTAAATACGTATATAATTAAGTTTAAAGTTTCTATAGAAATCAAATTTTGACAAAATAAAATGTTGACAACATTTTCTATAGAAGTAAAATTTGGAAAAAAATTTCTATAGAAATAAAATTTGGAAAAAATTTTCTATCGAAATAAAATATTGGCAAAATTTTCTATAGGAAATAAAATCTTGACAAATTTTTCTATAGAAATAACATTTTGACAATGTATTCTATAAAATAAAATTTTGGTAGATTATTTTTGGCTCGAGTGGCAACCATGATTATGAACCGATATGGACCAATTTTTGTGTGATTGGGGATCGGCTATATATATAACTATACACCGATATGGACAAATTATGGCATGGTTATAAGCGGCCTTATACCAACACCACGTTGCAAATTTCAACCGGAGCGGATGAATTTTGCTCCTCTTAGAGGCTGCGGAGGTCAAATCTGGGGATCGGCTTATATGGCGGCTATATATAATTATGGACCGATATGGACCACTTTTGTCATGGCTGTTAGAGACAATATACTAACACCACGTACTAAATTTCAATCTGATCGAATGACTTTTCCTCCTCTAAGAGGCTCCGGAGGGCAAATCTGGGTATCGGTTTATATGGGGGGCTATATATAATTATGGGCCGATGTGAACCAGTTTTTGCATGGTCATTAGAGAATATGTACCAACACAATGTACCAAATTTCAGCCGGATCGGATGAAATATATATATCTATCTATATATATATATATATATATATATATATATATATATATATATATATATATATATATATATATATATATATATATATATATATATATATATATATATAATATATATATATATATATATATATATATATATATATATATATATATATATATATATATATATATATATATATATATATATATATATATATATATATATATATATATAATATATATATATATATATATATATATATATATATATATATATATATATATATATATATATATATAATATATATATATATATATATATATATATATATATATATATATATATATATATATATATATATATATATATATATATATATATATATATATATATATATATATATATATATATATACATATATATATATATATAATATATATATATATATATACATATATATATATATACTTTATGGGGTCTTAGAGCAATATTTCGATGTGTTACAAACGGAATGACAAAGTTAATATACCCCCATCCTATGGGTGGAGGGTATAAAAAAACAAACATGAGTCTCCGTCGTCATTTGAAGATTTTTTTATTGCTGGACGAATTAAAACAATATTAACTGGAAGCCTTGGTGCTCATGTTTTTAAGCAATATAAAATATTATAAAATTATGTTCTTTACTTGCTGGACTTTAATACAGTTTTTAATAAATGGGTTCATAAATTTTGATCAATTATGCAGGCATTAAGAATTAGGGAAAAATCCAAATGAAAAGTTACGTTTAATGCATGTCGTTTTTAGTATATGTTATGTAAAAGTACATATTTTTCAATGTCGAAAACTATGTATATTTCATTTATAATAATAAAAATTTCATCAATATTATGTACACATTTATAGTCAATGAAAACCAGTATTTTTTAATTTATGTATTTTTTTCATACAATTTATGTATTCCGTGTTTGCAAAATTCTTGTGAACACTTTTTATAACATAAACGTATTATTTTTTTTTTTTTTTGTGTACCATGCTTCAGTAAAATGTCACTTACAGACTGAGCTTAGCAACCCTACCATCATTCAATATTTCCAAAACTTTATACAAAGTTCATATTAATTTAATTGCGGTGATTTGGATTGTCCGTAGTCAGCACTTTTAAATATGCCACATAATTAGGGTTGACTACAATTTTGGATATTTAATTGTAATCGAATTTGATGCGGCTTCTATTTGATCTTGTCATTCTAAAATGGTCATTATTATCAGATATGTATGACTAAATTAAGTTATTTTTGACATTTCGTTACACTTGAAAGAAACTGTAAAAACTTTTATCCAAGAGTTGTGGTGGCCTTGAATGAAATAAAATTTTGTTTATTGCCGTTGTTGTTAATGCTGATGTTGCCTTTCATTCCATGGTCCATGGCATCTGCATGTCATGCCTGGCATAAAATATTTAAGTAATTAAAGATTTATGATTAATTAACTAAAAGATTGCGTCTGCTTGAATTTGTGGTGGGGTATATTTCGTACACACATACAAACACACTTACAGCATCTTCACTCGCCACCCTTACCATTATTATGTTTATTGAAATATTCTTCTCGTATTAAGAGGAAACCAAGATATACAAGAGCACAAATAACAAGTATATACGGCCATAAGTTCGGCCAGACCTAATCTTTAATACCCTTCACCATGATGATGATTTCTTTGAAATAATCTCCTCATAATGGTTTGCTATTATAGTAGTACATATAGACCATGACGCCTTTTTCTGCGTATAAAATTTTTAGAAAATTCGCTTAATATCGAATCTCTAATAAATCGTTGATACTTTGGGATTTTGTTACGGCCATTTTAGGCCATAAATTTTATATTGGAATTTCAAGTGAATTTATTGAAAATATCTCTAATCGGTTCAAATGGTCCAGTTTCCGAAGTCAAATGAAATTTGTATTGGATCACAAATTAAACATACAGAAATTTTTTTAATGTTCAGGCATTTAAACCGAATTTATTCGAAATTGCAACAGACTGATCAATCGATTGACCTCGTGACACCAAATTCTCTTGGCACGCGTGATTCACACGTGAGTCGTGAACAAAATCCAAGTCTCGTGAATGGGACTCAAATAAATATGTCGTGCGTGAGAAATAAAATCAGTACGCGAATGTGCGTAAATAAAATTTCTGCATAATCACGCTTACGAAAAAATCAAGATTTAATTCATACTCGTATGTTAACTGAAATTAATTTAGCTCTCGGATTATATTCTATTTTTGAATTTTGTTA